>NC_056746.1:24630141-24892641 GCF_019279795.1 Protopterus annectens
TGAAAGGTTAATATTGGCCTAAGATAATGGTTTACATGCTAGATGGTTCACAAAATCCACAAGGAGTAGAAGATGCAGGCAAATGTAGGATTTGTGGTACAGAACTAGAAACAGTTACACATCTTGTTGCAGTTTTTGATATACTTATGGCTGAAGGTTTATATACTGAAAAACATAACAGTGAGGCAACATGGTTACACTCAAAGCTTTGTAAATATTACAAAATATATTAAGCTGAGAGACATCAGAAACATGAAATACAAAGGACTGTTGGAAATGACATGGCAAAGATTAAGTGGGATCATCCCATACCAGCAGCTAAGAAGGTCGAAACAAACAGACCGGATATTGTTGTTCAAGAGAAAAAAATATTATTGATTATTAAAATTGCTACACCCAGTGATTACAGTGTCTTTTACAAACTAAAAGAAATAAATTTGTAAAATATCAAGACTTGCAAGCAGAAACTAGAGTAATGTGGAATAAACACATACAGATTGTTCCAGCTGTAATAGGAGCAACTGGGCTAATAAAAAAGAATCTTCAAACATATTTAAATATGCTAACAATAAAACTAACCCATTATGAACTGAAAAAAGAGGCAATACTGGCTACATTGCAGGTGTTGAGAAGAGAGATTTTTTTCAAATGACAAAGACTGAAGCAACACTAATTTCATAGGTTCATAGGTTAGTACTAGGCTATCGGCCCTAGGGCCTATACAAGCCTAGCCATAACAATTTCCTGGATATTTCTTCCCACAGTATTTACTTCCCTGGACCCCTGTCTAGCAGGGTGATGACATGATCGCCGGGGTGAATTTCCTTTCTCCCATCCAATCATCAAGGTTCCTTTTGAAGACGGCCAAAGAGGCGCTCTCCTTGACATGGGCAGTCTATTCCAGAGTCTGGGGAGTCTCTGGGTCAGGAACCTATCCTTCCAGCATGTTTTGCTCATTGTGATGACAAGGTTTAGATCCCTGGAGTGTGTGGCTTTGAGGGATTGGGATTTCTTTAAGTGTAGCATGTCCAACAGCTCTGGGTTTGACATAGCCTTGTATGTTAAGCAGAGATTGCCTCTGAGTAGCTGATATCCACAGAGTATAGCTGGAGTTTTTTTAGATGGTCAGCATAGGGCATCTGCTTTAGGCCTGTGATTCTTTTAGTGAGGTATTTCTGCGGCCTTTCCAGCTGTTGCAGATGTCTTGTGAGGTACATACCAAAACAGGGCATTGTACTCTATAATGTGTCTAATGAGGGATGAGTACAGTGGGACAATGATCTCCTTTTTTCTGGATGAAAAACCCTTAGTGATGAGGTGTGCCACATAGAAAGATTTCCTGACTGTTGTGGTGATGCGTTATCAAAGGTGAGACCACTGTCCACCTGTGTCCCTAAGTCTCTCATCACACTTTTGGTGTTTAGTGTACTGCCATGAACTTTAATTATGCCCTGATTTAAGAAGAGGGTCCATTCCCAACAAGGTATGTAAAAACCTAAGCATTTGGAGAAATTAAACCAAGGTCTCATGGAAACACATAGGTGAATGTTACATGTTTGCAGACTGGTGCAGTCTGGCAGACAGAGAATTAACATACTGAGCCATTCAGACAGGACAACAGTGCATGGAGCAAGACCACAGGTGCCTGGAGAAAGCAGAAAAAATACTGGACCCAAGGGAATTGAGCTTATTACCCTCTTTACTGGTACTCTATGAAGCACTGCATTAAGGGGGGGGGGGTTGGCATAATGGTTAATGTCTTCACCTAACAGACATGAGGTACAGGACTTAAATCTGATCTTGAGTTATTTTCTAGACTTAAAAAATTGGCCCTTCAAAGCAGCTAACCTAATATTCTTCCATAAGCCTATGAACATAGTGAGCCATTAAAGCAATCACTCTGAAGATGTTAAAAGAATACATCTGAAGGGAATGCTACACATACAGTCTGGAAGAAGAAAAGTCCAAAAAAATCCAAATATCCTCATGGGAATTTGAACCCTCCACTCTCTAGTTAGACATTCTATAAATAACTTTGTGAACAAACTGATCCATAAAAACAGCCAGACTAAAGACACATAAGATTCACCCTATTTCATATGTCGACAATGCTGCAGAATGGCATGCAGTTCATTCATGTGCCTGATGGCAGCTTAAGCCAGGTTGCACAGAACATGACATCCATTGGACTTCACTGCTGTTATACAAACTAGTGTCATTTCTTATTGGTTGTACATGGGCAGTGTCATTCCTTATTGGTTGTACATGGGCATTGATTGTGCAATCTGTCATGCACAGTATGACCACAAAATGATAACTGATTTAGAAGCCCTTTCTAGGCATGTGTGTGCATATATGTGTGTGCATATGTGTGTGTGTGTGTGTGTGTGTGTGTGTGTGTGTGTGCCTGTGTGTGCGTGTGCGTGCGTGTGAGTGTGTTTGTGTGCGCGTGTGTGCATGCATGTGTCTGTGTGCGTGTGAGTGTGTGTGTGTTTGTGTGCGCGTGTGTGCGTGCATGTGTGTGTGCTTGTGCGTGTGTGTGTGTGTGTGTGTGTGTGTGTGTGTGTGGTGTTTATTTTTTAACCAAATTAAAGGGTGGAAATGGGAGTATAGGAAATAGATGAAAAGGGGAAGCAAGCAGAGGTTAGAACAGAAGGTAAGCAAATAAGGAATGAGCAGGATGGAGGAGTGGTAGAAGGTAAATACTTTTTGAGAGACAGTTACCCAATTTTTTATGAAGAGAAGGAAAAGTTGTGGAAGGAAGGAAGCAAGTGAGCAGTAAGAGAGTTAGGTTAGGTAACATAGCAAGGAAAGTCAGACATGACTGACAGGGTATGGGGAAACACAATGAGGAAGGGAGAAGACATTGATGAAGGAGATGTAAGACAAACACAGGGAAGACAATGGTGAGGGGAGAATTGTAAAACTATCAGGGACGAGCATGGACAGAAAAGGGAGAGGAACATGATTGCATGTTCAAAGCTGTAGTCTTTGCCAGCTGAGACCCACTGGGAGATTAGTTGACACCCTGGTTACTGTCACCACTGGGTCCTGGCTCAGAAGTTAACACCAGTGCTGCATAGTGACATGAATCAACAAGTTGCTGAAATAGGCATCTAATCTCTTGTCATTGACATCCTCTGCAAGCTTTGCCAGCTGCCAGTGGGTGGCCGTCTGTCACCTCCATTTGCTCTGCAACTGGCAAGTACAACTATACCAGCTTCCATTGCAGGACTGCCTAACACAGGTGGTGCAGGTAGGGTAGGAGATGTGGGGAAAACTCTGGCAGAATGGGACCCATATGTGCTGGGGGCTACCACAGGTGGTGGTGGCAGTGCTGCTGATGCTGCTGTCACCTGTGGGGGGGTGATAGTCCTTGCCAATGGGATGGGTGCAGGTTGCTGTGTTGCTGCATATAATAAGAAAATAAATGACGAGAAACAAAATAATAAATAAAATAAATGTTTTTAAGAGAAATGATAGTGATTAAGAGGGTGGAGGAACAGAAATACAAATACAATGAAAAACTGCAGCAATCTGCTGGTGAATCTGGGAATAAAAATACAATGAAAAACTGCAGCAAACTGCTGGTGAATCTGGGAATTTTGAGGCAATGTTACAACTGTCTCATGTACACGGACAACCCTCTCCTCCTCCAAACAGGTTCAAATATATGTGAGAGATGCAACCATATAGCCAAACTGGAGGCTGAGCTCTCTCATCTCAAAACTGGTGAAACCAGTCAGGAGGAGAAGGTAACCTCACACAACACAATTCCAGTATCACATAGTCCCACCACATCAGCGAACCAAACACATAAATACACAAAAACATACTCAGAGGCTCTAAATAAAAATCTAGCTAAGCAACAGAGACCTCCAAAGCAGACATCCAAGCAAACGCTACCCCAAAACAAAACACGCACAACACATAGCCCACAAAGTCAGTGTGCCAAGCAGCCACAGCCCTTAAGGCTGAATAACACACCTGATACTCTTGTAATAGGTGACTCTATTGTCAGACACACTGACGTCCCGCTCACCAGGCTGAACAAAGAGAAGGTCACAGTGAGCTGCCTGTCGGGCGCTAGGATCTGCCACATAACGCAAGCACTCAGGTCACTCCAAAGCAAATACAAATATGACTCAGTCATCGTACATGCTGGTGTGAATGACCTGAGACGTACCTCCCTGGACTACATGAAAAGAGACAAAGAGGAGCTCTCTGATCATGTAGCCCAGGCCGGTATGACCCTGACCTTGAGCAGCATCTTACCCTCACCTAGAATGATGCCACAGTACAAAGACAAAATGATCGATTTTAACAATTGGCTAAAATTTTGGTGTCATTCAAAGGGGATCCAGTGTCTGTCAGCCTGGGATGACATACTCGACAAGCCACATTGCTTCGCTAGGGACGGCTTGCACCTGTCACCACTGGGCTTTCGGATATTGGCAAAGGCTCTTGCCACCCCCATAGTGCCTTTTTTAGGTAAGGCTCAAAAGTCAAACCCACCTCCATAGACAGCACAAGAAACTAAGGGTAATGCTGCTAAATGCCAGAAGTCTTAACCTCAAGATGCACGCACTCTAAGCTCTCCTCAGTATGGAGAACATCGATAGCTGTGCAGTGACAGAAACCTGGTTCAAGGCTCCAGAGAGCACCCCAGCACTACCAGGTTATACCTCATATCATGCTTTTCGGCCCCAAAACCCGGACCGAACCACAAAAGGATGGGGAGTTTCCATATTTATCAAGGATAGCCACACCTCCAGGTTAGTGGCATTGCACGAAGTATCGGAGATCATCCATGTGCAACTAACAGTGGGCAAGACTGCTTTTCAGTTTATAGCATCCTACAGACCACCCTCTCAAAGTCAGGAATCCCACTCGGCTTTCCTGAAAACATTGGAGAACATGAATATCTCTCCGAACACCATTATATTGGGCGACTTCAACTACCCAAACATAGACTGAGAGCACTACTCAAGCCCCAGCTCCTTAGCCCAAAGGTTCTTGGAAATTATAAACTCAAATGCTATGGAACAACTAGTCACCACTCCCACAAGAGGGGATAACATACTAGACCTGATCATTACCAACATGGGTACTCTATGCTCCATACCAGAAGTATATCCCTCATTGGTAAGATCAGACCATAAATTAATTCACTGGATATCCACATCCCGACCCCACCCCCAACCCAGAAAACCACAGTGAAAAACTTCTCAAAAGCGAACTTCTCACTTCTCAAAACCGAAGTGGAATCCTTCAAGGCCCCAGGGCCAGTGGAAACTACGGCCCAAACTGCAGAATCCTATATAAACGCATTCTACAGACATCTCCAGGAATGCATTTTTGTCTTTCCAGTTGGTGAAGCTTGTGCAATAAAGTACTGTGGTGGTTGAGCTTCAGACTCCGTGGATTTTCATATTGGTCGTGTCGTGGTTTGGTTCCTGGTTCGAGAATGCATGGATCATGCTATCCCAAACAAAACCAAGACCCAATCATCCAAAGGCAGGCATCCAGTCTGGTGGACCCCAGCCATAAATAAACTGTACAACAGAAGGAGGAAGCTACTACATGATAGAGCAAAATCCCTAATAGGGAAGGCAGTTCTGATCAGTACTAGCAAAAAATTACGATCCCTCATAAAATCCTCCAAGGCCAGCTTCGAGAAAAAAATTGCACAGGACACTAAAGACAATCATAAAGCTTTTTTCAGTTATGTTAGGAACCTGGGATGCAACTCCCAGACTTGTTCTGAGTTGATTCTAAACGACAAAAAATACACTGAACCCACAGACATCGCCAATATCCTGGCAGACAGGTTCAGTGCAAACTTCTCCACCCCCACCCCCCCAAAAGAGCAAGTATCTATCCCAGCAGAGGGCTGACTCCCAAACATCTCTGATGCTCAGGTGAAGGCTGCCCTCTCCAAAGCAAAAAACACTGCTTCCATGGGACCAGATGGCATCCTGGGTTGCGTCCTACATGAACTCTAAGAAGAACTAACCCCTCAAATAAAACAGCTGTACAATCTCAGCCTCACTACAGGATATGTGCCCACAGAATGGCGTACAGCAACAGTGGTCCCACTCCACAAAGGTGGAGCCTCTACGGACCCTGGAAACTATCGCCCCATAAGCCTGACTAGCCTAGTCTGCAAGGCTATGGAGAGGATCATCATGGAGCTCATAAACAAAGACATTGGGGACCTACAGACACTAGATCCTACCCAATTCGGCTTCGTCAAGGGCAGGTCCTGCCTTTTGAACCTGGTCGACTTCTTTGAAACAGTCACCAAAGCCATAGATGAAGGGAAGGTAGTCCACACAGCCTATCTGGACCTAGCAAAGGCATTTGACACAATACCCCACTCGGGCATCTTAGATAAGCTATCCAGCTTAAATATAAACCCCTATGTCACAAGATGGGTTGCAAACTGGCTCAAAGACAGAACCCACAGAGTGAGAGTTGCTGGAGCCATGTCAGACTTGAAACCAGTCACAAGTGGCGTCCCACAAGGTTCTGTCCTGGGACCGCTCTTGTTTGGTATATACTTTTCCGAGGTACAGGCCAATGTGGGAGGACTATGGCTCACCAAGTTCACAGATGACTGCAAACTGGGCACCATAATCGACTCTCCAGCTGACACAAACATCCTTCAAAAAGGTCTCACAGAGATGGATAACTGGTGCCAGAGCCATGGTCTAAAGCTAAATGCCAAAAAGTGTATAGTCATACCCTTTGGCAAAAACAATGTGCCCACAAATTACCACATAGGTGGTAACCCATTAAGTACAGAGAAAGTAATTAGGGATCTGGGGAACCAAGTTGATAGCAATCTCTCCTTTGACAACCACATTGCCAAAGTGGTTAGAAAGATCTTCTACATAGCCCACCTCGTCATGAAAGGATTCACATCTAGATCAAGAGAGGTAATCATGCCCCTTTATTCATCCCTCATCAGGCCTATCATAGAATATAATGCCCCTTTTGGGATGTACCTTACCCGACACCTGCAGCAATTAGAAAGACCACAAAAGTACCTCACCAAGAGGATCAAGGGACTCAAGCAGATGCCATATGCTGCTCGGTTAAAAAAACTCCAGCTCTACTCACTTGCATACCGCCTACTTCGAGGCGATCTATGCCTGACATATAAAGCTATGTCCAATCCAGAATTAATGGACATGCTCCACCTCAGTAAATCTAAATCCCTTAGAGCCACATGCTTGAGGGACTTGAACCTCAGCACAGAAATAAATAGAACTTGCTGGAGGGACAGATTCATAACCCAGAGGCTCCCTTCACTCTGGAATAGAATTCCAATTCATGTTAGGCAGAGCACCTCACTGAATCTCTTCAAGAAGAATCTTGATGAGTGGATGGGGGATCGTAGGTTTGTCCCGGGGATTACTTCCGTGTCACTATTAGACAGAGGCACAGTAAACTAAACCTTAAAAAGGGCACAGTATACTCAAATCAAGGGGTGGCGTAAGCCAAACAAAATCGGGCTAGGCTTGTAATTGCCCCAGGGCAGATAGCCTAGTATGAACCTATGAACCTATGAATTATTATGTTGATACTGATTGACCTAAAAACTGTTCGTCCCTTTTACAAGCCTGTTATATTGTACAAATGCATGATGGACCTGAACCTGCATCCGTCACCTGGTACAGTCTGACAGACAGAGAATTAACCTGCTAAGCTATTCAGTCAGGACAACAGATGCTTGGAGTAAGAGAGGCAGCATTGATGCCTGAAACTGCTATACATATAGAAAGGAAACATACTGCTCAGATATAAAGATTTCACTCAAAGGTGAAAGGCACAGGGACAATTTCTCTTTTATACTGCAACACATTCACTCATACTTATGATATTATGTGTTGAGGGGAGAAGAATTGAACCCACAGTCATCCTCATGATATGAGAGCAGAGTCTTAACATTCTGATCAGCTCCTGCACCTAAACAACAGGATGCACAAATGCAATCATTACATGGAACAGTCATATTGTTACCATTGAGCTATAATAGTAACAACAGGAGTAACACTGGTACATGAAAGTTGTATCATTTTGCAGTAAAGCCGTACTACTGATAACATTAAAAGCAAGACATGAAGCATGTATACTCACCCTGGCACTCTCTGCTCCAGTCTGTTATTGTGCAGATCTCTTCACAGACATAAAAAGAGTAAAATAAGTAATATTAGTGGATGGTATGCAGTGCCAGTTTAAAGGCTGACCTATTATAACAGCTGCATGTACAGTACAGAGGTGGTGCCCATTGCCTATCCTTACCCTCCCATCAGTAAAGGAGGTCAGGATTGCATCACTTCATGTCACTATAATGGTGATGGCAGTATTCCCCCATGCGTGAGATACCAGTTGCACAAGCAACAGCTTTGCTCAAAGTATTCTATGCTTCAGCTTTATTTTGAGCCCCTTCATAGCCCTCCTGTAGGAGGTGATAGAGAACTATTTTTGTATTTTCTGCACACCATCTTTGTGCTCTAAAAGGAGCACTACCCTTTCCATCTCCAGCCCTGATGCTTCACTATAAAGAATCTCAGGAAAAATGGCAGGGTATTATTTATTTGTTTATTTACTGGGAAATTCCGACTGGACTCAGGTCCTTTTTCAGCGGAGGCCCAGGGAGAAAAACTCCACAGAACAATATATGAGCAACAGAGTTACATGAAGAACAATTGTAATGCATACAATAGCAAACAATACATACAATAGCAAAACAATAGTTATACATACAATATGAAACATAGTAATGAACAGGGTATTCCAATATCTAGCTAGAGACAAAGAATAATGGTACGATGTAGATACAGCTAGTAATAAGCTAAACACATACTGTATAAACTCATAAACCATAACTTGTATACAAATACTGCAATAAACTCAACACATGCATACGCAGACGTTCCACTAGGAGGTGGAACAAGCTATAAGCAGTAAGAGGAATAGCAGGGGGAAAACTGAAGGAGTAAGAGAGGAGACTGAGTAAGTAGAAGAAGTGGCAGTGAGAAGTTGGTAGGTGTAAGGCAGCCGGAGATGTATTTGGGATTGAGATGAAATGAGGTATTTAAGAATGTTAAAAGAGGGTCTGAGAGACTGAGTAGGGTAGGGGAGGGTACAGGGAAAGCCAGAGCCTGCAGAGGAAAGATTGCAATGATTTGACACAGGGAGTCAGGGTGGCTGGGGGAGGGGAGAGAAAGGGGAGGTAAAAAGGTGGGTCATTAGTCGGGATTTGTGTGTGCACATAACCAGTGACTTTTTAAGTCAAATTTTAGTACAGCCTTGAATGATTGCATGATGGTAGTGTGGTTATGGGGAGAGTTGTTCCATAATATGCATATTATGCAGCAGAATAGAGCTTTTCCAGCTGAGTTCTTGGCTTTGGTTACTAGTAGTTGAGTTTTACTGCTGGAACGTAGTGGTCTAGTGGTGCAGTAGGGCTGGAGAAGGTTTTGAAGGGATGGGCTTTAAGAGGATGGTTTACTAACTTGTAAGCAAGAGAGAGTTGATTCAGGTGAAGAAGTTGAGGGAGTTCAAGCCAGTCAAGTTTTCTAAGTGAGATACAGTGGTAGCTGTGATAAGATGCACCAGTGGCAAACTTAACAATTTTGTTGTAGCAAGCCTCGAGCTTGTTTAGGTCCATTTGTTTAATGTTGGTAAGTATAGGAGAGGCACAGAGTAAAGTGGAGATTAGGTGGGAATTGGCAACAGAAATTCTGGCTGTTTTGGTGAGGATTTATTTGTTTCTATACAATGCCCCTAGTTTTTTTTGTGAGCTTTTTTATGGTAAGAGAAATGTGAGTGCCAAATCTGAGATTGATATCAGTCTTAACACCAAGTAGTTTGGTGTGTTCTGTTGGGGAGATGATGGTATTGTCTTTGGCTAGAATATTAAGGTGAGGGATAATTGGGTTCGATTTAGTGGGTTGGAAGATAAGGAGTTTAGTCTTGCATGGGTTGAGTAATAACTGGGCATTAGATAGCCAACTTTCTACAGATGAAAAGGCTTTCTGTGTGATCTTGTGAAGTTCAGGTATAGCTGGGGCTGAGCAGATGAGGGTGGAGTCATCTGCATACTGTATAAGTGAGGCATGCTTGGTGGCTATGAATGGATCATTGATGAAGAGTGGGAATAGTAGGGGAGCAAGGATGGAGCCTTGGGGAACACCGAGTGTGACAGGAAATTGTGGAGATAGGTCATTGTGCCAAACAATGGATTGTTGGTGGCCAGTTATATAGCTGTAAAACCAATCAGTAGCTGACTGTGGAAAGGATAGGTTAGTGAGAACAAAGATTAGTAGTTTGTCTGGGACCATGTCAAAAGCCTTGGATAGCTCCAGGAATATAGCAGAGGAGAACAGGCCATTATTTTTATGATGAAGGATAGTGTTAGTGAAAGAGAGCAAGGCAGTAGTACAGCTGTAGTATGGCCTGAAGCCATGTTGGGTGCTGGAGAGGAGGTTATTAGCTAGGAGATAGTCCAAGACTTGAGAATGAATACATTTCTCAAATATCTTGGAAAGTGGAGAAAGGATGGCTATGGGGCGGTAATTGGAGAGTTTTGTGGAGGAAACACCTTTATGGAGGGGAATGATGTGGGATATTTTCCATGGTGTAGGGACATAGCATTCTGATAAGGACCAGTTAATCAAGATAGAGACGGGATAAGCTAGGGCTTAGGTTGCTCTTTTTAGGTATTCGCAGGGGAGATTGTCACCAGCTAGTTTTGAAGGCTTAAGTGTTTTTATGTTGGAGGTAGGTACTTGTGTAAATGAAAACATTGTGGGCAGAGTATTTTGTTTTGATTTGGAGAGGGTGGGTATGGGTTTGTGTTGTTTAGCCAAAAAAAGAATGGTTTCAGTAAAGTGTTTATTGAATGAAGCAGCAATAGTGTTGGAGGAGGGTAGAGTGGTAGGTGGGGGGGGGGCAACTTTGCCTGGGTGGAGAATGAAGTTTATGGTGGACCAGAACTGCTTAGGGTTGTGATGGGAGGTGTTTAGGGCAGACTGATAATACTAGGTTTTGTCTTTCTTTATTTACTTTTGACCCTATTGCACAATTCTAGGAATGACTGTCTAGAGGTGGGTTTTTTCTTAAGTTCCAGTGCTCACAGGCCCTGCCTCTGACTTTCATTAGTGCCCTGGTGCCTTTTTCTAGCCAAGGGAAATACTGTGTTTTGACTCTGGCATTTCTTATGGGGGCATGTGTGTTTAGGATGTTTAGGAAGGTGCTATTGAAGAACTGAACAGCTTCATCCAGATTGAAGTACTTTAGTGGTGACCAATTACAGTTTTGAAGGGATGAGATAAAGGTGAGAGGGTTAAAATTTACCCTGTTTTGGATTTGTCGATAGATGATGGGTTTAGCACTATTTAAGTGGTGTTTCAGAAGGAATGTTGGAGTGTGGTCACTGAGGCTTAGTAGACAGCCAGCTAAGTATGAGTTTAGGACTTTATTGACTAATATCCAGTTGAGAGTAGTATGCTTGTTGGAGTTTTTATTTATCTGGGTAGGTGACTGTATTAGTTGGGAGAAATCATGAAGGTTTAGGTGGTGTGCTGGATGATTGTTGCTACAGGATAGCCAGTTGATATTAAAATCACCTAAAATTATGGTTTCATGAGGAAGGGAATGGCTAGCCCAGCTCAGGAGGTTTTCCAGGGGTGAGATGTTTTGGCCAGGTGGGAAGTAGTATCCAATGATGTTGATTGTTTTATTTGGGTTTAGTTTGAGGTTGGCATATAGGAATTCTTCATTTCCAATTTGGGGGACTGATTTGCTAAGGATCTGGATGTTGAGGTGGTATTTAAACATTAGAGCCACACCATCCCCTTTCTTATATATCCTACTCACAAGAAGTATGTTATAATCTATCAGGAGTATTTCCTCACTTTTAATGTGTGATTTGAGTCAGGTTTCAGACAGGATGAGTATATCAGGAGAGTATAGAGCTATGTTGGGGTGCAGGTCGTGGGTTTTATTGGCCGTACTTCTGATGTTTATACTCAGGAGGAGGAGGTCAGATGGCTTTCTGTTGGATGCTAGTTGAGAGATGGAGCAACTATTAGGCAGGTTATTAGGTGTGAAGTTGGTGATGGTTGGACCAGGGTTAGTGTGGATATCCCCACTGAGGCCTAATTTGGATAGGGCAGAATACATAAGTTTTATAAATCTGATAATTAGCCTGTCATATTTTAGGGATATATTTTGTTTGTATGTAACAGGTGACTGATAGTGCGGTGGGTGCACTGGGATGGAGATTGTGCTGGTATGACAAGTGTAATAAATAGGTGGGTGATGGATAGTAGTGAGGGTGCAGTGAAAGTGGTTGGGTGTGTCTATTATGGTGTGCTGGTAGGATGTAAGGTGTGCAAGTGGAGTGCAAGTAAGGAGTGTCAGCACGTTAGGTAGTAACATGATTGTGTCAATTGAACAGTTAGATAGGAACTGGGTGGGGAGCTGTGGGCAGTAGAGGAGAGACATTCCCAGTAATGTTCAGATTGGTTTGCTGGTTATTGGGAGGGGTTAGTGAATAAAATAAATGTAGATGTACTGGGGGCAGGTGGCAATTGGGGCAGGAGGGGGGGGAAAGTGAGCCTGTGCATAGCATAGCGGGTCCTAAACCCCTCCGAGCTGTGGATGCCCAAAGTAAGCAACAACAAATACTGTATTAATTGCCCTGCCTGTGTTTTTATAGCAGGGACAGTTGAATAGTAGAGTAAGAAGTACGGAAAGGTGGAGAGTTTAAGGGAGAACGTAAATCAGTGACGGCCTGATCATGTGCACTCTACCGTAAGAGAGACTGTTAGCAGTCAAAAATGAACAAAATGAAACATACACTTTAAAGAACTTTGGTCAGGACCAAAGTTTTGTTTGTCCATGGTTCTAATTAGCAGCATGTCTTGGTCGGTAGGTCTAGGGGTTCAAAGAAACCAATTCTGACTGCAATGGGAGAAACTGCTAGAAAGAGAAGTAGGGTAGAGAAAAAAAAGAGTAAAGTCTGTAGGCAGTTCTAGGAGCAGAGAAGTTCAGCAATAATTTATACTATCACTGTAACGCTACTTGATATCCAAAATGGTTTTCACATGTCTCATCTGCAGTGCAGTAATAGGCATCAATGGGGACCTCATTTGCATGATGCATGGCATCCTCAAAAAATATAATCGCTATAATGTTATGGATCCAATGATACTTTAAGGTGTGAAACATGGCTATCCACAATGATAGTGCATGCTGTTCCAAAAACATGCTCAACATCACCTCCATTCCAGGTGGTTAAAATTTAACGACACTTCATGCCTGCCCTAAATACACAGGCTGCTTGTGGTTGAATGGTGCTGCATGCAGGAACCCAGGTGTGTGCATGGTATTGTGTAGAAATCTCTGCAATGTTTACTACAGGTGTGCATCAGGCGAATTCAACAATTTGAATGTTAATAGCTGGTTTGCCTATGGTATGCATAGTCTGGTGTTAGTTTTCCACACTGACACTATTTCTGCATATTTTCATATAAAGATATATATATATATATATATATATATATATATATATATATATATATGTGTGTGTGTGTGTGTGTGTGTGTGCGTGTGTGTGCGTGTGCGCGCGTGTGCGTGCATGTGCGCGTGTGCGTGTGTGTGCGTGCGTGTGCGTGTGTGTGTGTGCGTGTGTGTGTGTGCGTGTGTGTGTGTGTGTGTGTGTGTGTGTGTGTGTGTGTGTGTGTGTGTGTGTAGAAAATAGTATTTTTGCAGATATGTATTTCATAAAGCTATTTTCTTTTTTTTTTTTTGCCCGGTGATGTTGTGCTTAGTCAGGCACAGCAGGTGCAATAAGATCCTCCTGCAGATAAACATTTACTATGGCTTTTGCAACCAGTAGCATAATTCTGCAATGTACGCCATCTGAACATGGGCATATGGTTGAGTTTAAATATACTCTGGGAGCAGCTTCATTGCACAGCATTTAAACATTTTTGAATCACTCCATCATCTTCTTTTGCCTCATTATGATATCATCATCACACCTCATTGCATTATTATACACTCATTAACTTATGGCATGGTCAGCCATTCTGTTTTGCATAGTCACATTATGTTATCTGGGTTTTCTGAATCGCACATGCTCTGCCAGTGGGCTATCATCACACAAATTTGCTTAACAGGATATGGCAAAGTTTTTCTGAATCTGCCCATTTTATGTACCTTATCTATACTGTATGTAAGAATGAACATTTGTTATAAATCAGTCCTTTTAAATCTGCAGTCTATGATATAATGATATGTTGAATATTCTTTATACATCTATGATACTTGTAGGACTGAAAATGCACTGTGTTATCTACAATGTATAGTACTAGTTCTACAGCAATGAAAATCCCTAGTAAATCTGCAATGCACACTATGACTGTGGTAGTTTAAAAATAACTTGTTAGAACTTTGTAACAATTGTTATTGTTATGTTGTGGCCTCCTCCACTGAAAATGGGCTACAACACAGATGGATAATCTGGTAAATAAAAATTAATAAATACATAAATTAAATAAATAAATGCATATGTTTATAAATACATAAATGCATACAGGATGGCACAGTGGCAGAGTGGATAGCATTGTCGCCTCACAAAATGAGGTTCCTTGCTTTGATTCTCAGCTAGGGTGCTTTCTCTGTGGAGTCTGCATGTCCTCCTATGTTCACATGGGTTTCTTCCAGGTGCTCCATTCTCCTCTCAGATTCCAAAGACATGCTGTAGGTGGACTGAACACTCTAAATTGGCCATAGGTTTGAGAGTGTGTGTGGTAGAAATACTGTGAACTACTGTGATAGGGCTAGCCACACAGCAGTGTAAACCTTGGTTGTAGATGACTGTCATTGCTGAAGTGACACCCCAACCCCCTTGTGCCAAAATTGGTTATGGATGGATTCATAAACACCCCCCCATACACACACATATATATGAATGGATGCAGATGTTGCAGAAACATTTAAGTGATTCAAGGACATTTATGAGTTATAGGAAGGACAACATACCTAGAAAAAGGAAGAAGTCTATGCAGAAGCCTGGGTGCATTTGATAGTCCTAAAGAAAAAGCATCTGACTTAACAAAAAAAGTGCATAAATAGAGTATGCTGTTTGCTACCTGCAACTAGCAGATCATTCAAAAAACTGACAAATGGGTTAATATTGTCAATTAAACTTTCTAGATCTACAGATAATTTATACTTCTTTCACTTAGTCACTCAGGTAACATAACTGTTAGGTTGAACAGCTGAGTATCAGAATTTATGAATTAGATAGTTCTGATATTATACTGAAGTGGAACCCCTCTGGGAGGCTGAACACTGTCCGTACTTGTACAAGGACCCAATGACTCAAGTATGGACAGTGTTCAGCATCACCGAGGGGTTCCCAGTGGGTGTGGGTGTACATCAGGGTTCAGCTCTGAGCCCATTGCTGTTTATACTGGTGATGGACTACATTAGCAAACAGGTTGGAGGGAACGCATCAAGAATGCTGCTGTATGCAGATGATGTGGCAGTATAGGAAGACTCTGAGCTAGAACTTCAGCAAAGGATGGGAGAATGGAATGCAAATCTGAAGGCACATGGAATGAAACTAAGCACAGATAAGATGGTGGTAATGGCAGCAAATTGGGGAAATCAGAAGAAGCTGAGACTAGAGATAGAAGGGAAGATAGTGGAACAGGTAAACAGCTTCAAGTATCTGGGAGGAGTAGTTGAGGAGAAGGGTAGTCTGAATGAAGAGGTTAAAGCTAGAATCAGAGGGGCTGCAGCCAACTGGCATAGAGTATCAGGTGTAGTCTATGACAGAAGAATGCCAAAGAATCTGAAAATTAAGCTTATATATGACAGTGGTGCAACCAGTACTTCTGTATGGTATAAAAACCTGGGCAGTAAAGGAAGAACAGTTGAAGAAGTTAGAAGTGATGGAAATGAAGTGTCTGAGAAAGGTAATAGGATGCACACTGTGAGACAGACGAAGAAATGAGGACATAATATCAGCCAAAGTTGCTCCAATTGCAGGAAAGATCAAAGAGAACAGATTACGGTGGTCTGGGCACATGTGTAGAAAAGCAGAAGACAATCTGGTGAGGAAGATTTGGGACAGACAGGAAAAAGGTAAGTGGAAGTGAGGACGTCCAGCAAAGAGGCGAATGGACTGTGTGAAAGAAGATCTGCCACAGTCTGGCATGAGTGCTGAAGAAGGCAGGCGTGTGGCACTGAATCGAGAGAGTTGGCGACAGTTAATAGGATACCCCGACCCAATGTAGGAAAATGGGAAAAAGGGGGCTGATGATGATGATGACTGAAGTGGAAAGTTAACAACTCATTGCCCAAAAACTATTCAGTACAAATCTGTATAGTGCCTTACTGAACATATGAAATTGGCAGTGATGACTATTCGTTCATTGATTCACTCACTTCTGGATACATTAGAAGAGCTAGAGACGGGCCTAGTATTCACTGGGCACAAAGATGAGAACTTATCCAAGAAGGTCTGACAGTACATTGCAACTAGATGCACGCAAACACATCCCCATACACAGAAACACTTAATACACATATCTACAGACAATTTACACACGTGCCTATTCAGCTAATGGCATGTCTTTGGAACGGAATGTGGGAAAAAAACTGAGGGCTGGTGAAACAGATGGACACTGGGAGGACACAATCTGAAGAGAAGGCATCCCAGCTGAGAACCATACCACAGAAGAACCTTGAGCTGTGAGGAACCGGTGTTAACTGTTTTGCTCATTTCATTCTGCACAGTTATTATGCATTTCTAATGTATACCTAACAATCACAGAGAATGCTGGAAAAATATTATCTATTTCAGTAAATTAAAGATTCTGTAGTCATAAAATATTTTTGAAGTGAAGGTTGAAAGCCTCAAAATAAGAAAGGATGCATCAAAAGTGAACTCTGTAGGAGTATAATAACATCTGGCATTGCCATCCAGGTATACAAAGCATGTGCATTCCAAATGCTCACACTACCTTTCTTTGAAAAGAGCTTACAGTGGTACATATTTGGTAGTGTATTGAAGGTGTGAGACTTGCTTAGAATTGCCTGTAAGGACTGACATGTGTTAAGATAATCTTCTTTTCTTAACCCTCAACGACATGAGCTACCTGGAATAGAATGTGAAACTGCTTTCTGTTTAGGGGATGATCTGCATAGTTATTTGAGTCATAATGAACGTACTTTTTCCCACAGACTGATAATGCACTCAAGAGACTGCAAGAACTTAGAATGTGCTATAGAAAGCTATGACCGTAGGTCATGATATATGCATATAGTGTGATATTTACAATGCTTCCATATTCAGTACTTAGCAGATAATCCTCATCCCACCCCCACCTGAAATAAAAAAAGACCACAGTAAAGAACTTCCAGTACTCAAGCCGCTGAATCACTTACAAATGCCTTCTACCAGCACCTGCAGGACTGCATGGATAAGGCAATCCCAAGCAAAACAAAGACTCTTCCACTCTGGTGGACCCCAGCCATAAACAAACTCTACAACAAAAGGAGGAAGCTACTACAAGATAGAGCAAAATCCTTAAAAGGTAAGACACCCTTGATCACTATAAGTAAAAAACTAAGAGCTCCAATAAAATCATCCAAAGCAAATTTTGAGAGAAAAATAGCTAAAGACTCAAAAGACAATCATAAGGCCTTCTTTAGCTATGTTAGAAACCTGGGAGGAAACTCCCAGATATGCTCAGAACTAGTTCAAAATGATGTGAAGATTACTGATCCTACAGACATTGCCAACATACTGGCTGACAGGTTCAGTGCAAACTCTCCCCCCCCCCCAAGGAGAGATATCTATACCAGCCCCCAAACATCTCCACAGCATCCATGGGACCTGATGATTAAACCCACAGCTAGGACAGCTGTTTAATCATAGTCTTACCTCTGGATACGTACCCAGGAGTGGTGCACTGTAACTGTGGTCCCACTTCAGAAAGGCGGTGCCACCACCGAACCGGGAAATTAACAGCCCATTAGCTTGACAAGCCTTATCTGCAAAGCCATGGAGAGGATCATAATGGACCTCATAAATAAAGACATAGGAATTTGCAGACTTTGGATCCATCCCAGTTTGGCTTTGTCAAAGGCAGATCATGCCTTCTAAACTTGGTTGACTTTTGAAACAGTCACCAAAGCCATTGATGAGGGAAAGGCAGTCCATACAGCCTACCTCGATCTGGCGAAGGCCTTTGATACAATACCGGGTATCATTGAAAATCTCATCAGCTTAAATGTTAACCCATACATCACAAGATGGGTTGCAAACTGGCTGAGTGACAGAACCCACAGGGTCAGAGTTGCTGGCGCCATGTCAGACTCAAAGCCTGTCACACTTGTTTGGCATCTACTTTTCAAGTACAAGCAAACACAGGAGGGTTATGGCTGACAAAGTTTGCAGATGACTGCAAACTGGGTGCCATAGTAGAAAACACATCTGACACAGATATCCTTCAGAAGGGTCTCACAGAAACGGATAACTGGTGCCAGAGCCATGGCCTAAAGTTAAATGCCAAAAATGCATAGTCAAAAAACAAGGTTACCCTAGCTACCAAATAGGTGGCAATCCACTGAGTACAGAAGAAGTTATCAGGGACCTGGGGACCCAGGTTGATAGTAGTCTGTCATTCGACACCCATGTAACTAAAGTAGTTAGGAAGACCTTCTACATTGCCCACCTTATCATGAAGGGATTCTCATCTAGATCAAGTATACTCATCACTCATCAGACCAATGATTGAGTACAATGCCCCATTCGAATGTATCTGACCCGACACTTGCAGCAGCTGGAGAGGCCACAAAGTTCCTCACCAAAAGGATAAAGGGTCTCAAACATCTGTCCTATGCTGCCCGACTGAAAGAACTCCAGCTCTATTCAGTCGCTACCGCTTGCTCAGAGGTGACCTTTGCCTAACATACAAGGCCATGTCAAACCCAGATTTGATGAATATGCTTCACCTGAAAAATCTAGATCCATCAGACTTAAACCTATTAATAGGGCGTGCTGGAGGGATAGATTCATCACCCAAAGACTCCCTATGCTGTGGAATAAAATCCCGGTATATGTGAGGCAGAGCACCTCGCTGGCCTTGTTCAAGAGAAATCTTGACCAATGGATGGGAGATCGCAGATATACCCCAGGGATTACCTCAGTGTCACTGCTCAACAGAGGCACAGCAAAATAATGGGTATAGTTCCCCATACTAAAGGGGTGGCGTAAGCCACAAAACTATGGGCTAGGCTTGTAAATGCCCTCGGGCAGATAGCCTAGTATGAACCTATGAACCTATGAACCTATTATAAAAACACAGTGCTGTTTTTTTAATATATTATAGTAGCACAGAGATGGATAAAGGAGTGAAGTGAACACATGTATCTGCCGTCATGATGAAACCCAGACAGCATAACTCCCACCTCTGCTGGCATTATTCCTGATACAACTGGATATGGAAGCATGTGTGCTGAAGTGCGGATACAGTTCATCGACAGACATGAGCGCTGATGTGCTATGCCTTGTCCTATGGCCACACCAGACCTTTTGCCTGTCCCTGCAGTACCTTATAATGTTTTCAAAATGAGTAAAGGTGTGTATCATTCTCTTTCTACCTATACAGACTGCCCTACTGTATAACTAATAGCCAGCCAGATTGCTAAGAGGTAATTATCTGTTTTAAAAGTAAGGTAAGGACTGTAGAGAATAATTAGTTATAAAATCAAAACTGACATTTGCCAGGTTTTTCATCAAGCTCTGATATGGCCTCTTAACTGTCTAGCATATGAACTGGACAAAACTGAAGCATCTACAGCCCTGAGAAACTAGTGGGAATAAAACATACAGGTAATTTCTGTTGGTTGATAGTACCCATAAAGGTATATTATCCAACTGTCTACATTGTCTGAAATGTTTTATTTTAGTTACAGTTTTACAAGTGATGTGAAAGAAAGAAAGAAGGGCTATCACGAAAAAATATATATATCTGTGTAAAATAAAAGAAACATTTATAAATCTTTACACACGCATGAAGTCAGGCAATAAAAAAAACAATAAAAACAAAAATTGTTTACATTTAACTTCTTCAACAATAATGAAAAAATGATAAGATCAACTGCTTACAGTTATTGTCTTTCTAAAGGTTTGTCTGAGCTGACTTGCTGATTTAAAATATGCAATCCTTTTCCCCAGAGAAAAGTGAAGTGGGATGAGGGTCAAATGGGTTAATCCATGAAGCAAAAGGTGGATATTGACTTGAAATGAACAAACTTCTTCATGGATCCACAGCTGAGCAGAAAGCATCTCTGATATTTATGCTGCTCAGTTTAATATTGATCTGCCTTTTGCTGAACCACACACTTTCAATTGCCAAATTAACTTGCTGTGTGTACTTGCTGAATTTTACTTAGCTCTCAGCATGAAGTATCACATCATGTAAGAAGTAAGAGAAACAAAAGGGCTTTGTTTTTCTGAACCTGATGTTGCTATGATATGCATGCATCCATGTACAAGCTCAGAGGCCCCTTGAATTATATTTTTTATAGCACAATTAACTTTGTGCTTGACTTTTGGTATGAAAATTGCAAAGCAAATTCCAAATGCTTACTAAAGAAATTCCCTAATGATGTATGAATGGGGTAGGGTTACCATTAACTTATTTCCACTTAACTTGATTCCCCCAGAATTCTTAGCACTAAGGAAGGGCACAGAGAGTTGTGGTTTATGGCTTAATCAGAGAAGTACAGCAAAGTCATAGTAAAATGCTATATGCAAAAGAAAAGTAACATAGTCTATTTAAAACGTGATCTTGAGCCAAAAAGCATTACCAAAATACTTGTCTGTTTGAAGAACATGGAGTTGCCCAAGTCATAAAAAAAAAACAAAATTAAGTTTTAACATACATTTTAGATGTTTATATGCAGGAATTTATTAGGTAACTACTAAGCATTTATCAATGCTATTGTCGCTTAACTGAACTGTAGGAACTTTTAGATTTTATTTTGTATTTCAAGTCTTGCGTGTTATGCTGGATTAAAGAATAATATTTTGGCCTAGAGTTTAGCCATTATAATCATTACAAATCTGATGTGTACTGAAGGAATGTGGATGTTGCAATGCCTAAATCAAAGTATTCGTAACATCTTTATTACATTCCCCAGGATTCATGAATCCTCCGTGTAAGACTAAAGTAGTCTTACATGGAAATGCCAGTGTAAGAGTAAGACGGCAGCAACCATGCATATTAATGAGGGTGCGCTGCCTCAACTCAAAGGCTAACACGGAGCATGCACGAGTGCAGGGGGCGTGTCGGACTGCCGAGCAGTCCAAAAATCCACGCCCCTGCAAGTCTCTCAATTGGGAAATGTCAACTGACATGAGTGAGTTCGCCCAAATGTGTACATACCCGACACTACACTACAGTACTGAACCACTAAGCCATGACAGCTTTTCATATGCATGCACTTTCACCACACACATACATATCAATAGAAGTTAACCCATTGCTAAGCAGGTGTGCTTCCAGCTGAGTTTCTTCAAAACCGGCCAATCACAGATAAATGCGGGAAATGAGGCATATTTAAGCTCCATAGGTGGGAATACTTGCCATAACTGGTTGTAGCTCCCATCTGCAGTCAGCATGGCCGGTGTTGGAGAGGGCTCTCGATTTCGAGCGCAACATTGGGGCATTGAAGAATCAAAAGTAATGGTTTGGCTCCTCGTCCATAATCATGAGGAGAGTCTCTTGCAGGGCCAGTTCCAAGGCACCCAATACAAAGCAGAAGCCTGGAACCGTCTAGCTCATGATCTCACCAGTGCCACAGGCGTCCCTCACACTGGTGAGCAGGTCAGACACCACTACTCAGATCTGAAGAGACGCAAGGAGGACCGACTGAACCAGTTGATACAGGAGGCCCATGGGATGGAAAATGCCCCACTACTGAGTAGGTAGCCATGGAATGAAGTATGTAAGAATTGCTATGGTAGTCTATATTATGGATAGGTATGTCTCAATATCACTTCATTTACTTCACAGCTGCAGGTGTCCATGCTGCGAATCAGCAAGCCTATGCAGATAGGCTGCTAAGGCTGTGCCATCAGGCAGGTTAGTAATTATTCTGCATGTATTGTTATATAAAATAAGTGAGAGAGCCTGAGAAAAAGTGTTGTAGCCCAATAATAAAGGTATAATAAGTCTTGAATAACTTCCCTGCATGTACTGTTATATAAAATAAGTGAGAGAGCCTGAAAAAGAGTGTTGTAACCCATTAATAAAGGTATAATACGTCCTGAATAATTTCACTGCATGTACTGTTATATAAAATAAGTGAGAGAGCCTGAAAAAGAGTGTTGTAACCCATTAATAAAGGTATAATATGTCTTGAATAAGTCTTCTGCATGCACTGTTATATCAAATAAATGAGAGAGCCTCTAGAAAAGTGTGTTATGTAATTAATAAAGGTATAATACCTGGAGTGTGTCCATGTCACTTTCTTTGATATGTTGTTGTACTCTTGTATTATAGAAATACTACTGTTGTATTAAGCGCTGTCAACCCACACTTGGGTAGGCCCATATAAAGTGGATGAAGAGAGTGCCAGTAGCTGTTAAGCATATATACAGTCCTCAACTGTTGGTTCATGGCCGGTATGTACAGGTTAATCTGGCACATGAGTAGCTTGTTATTGTGTTCCCCAGAAATGTCAGTGTGCTGCTAGAAATGTAGGGGGCTGTTAAAATATAACTGATAATGTCAACCTGAACACATCTAGATATGTAGATTTATAAATATAAATGTAATATATAAATACGTAGCAGTAACATCTGCATCCTGGACAGTTTGTATGTCATATACAGGTCAGGTATATAAAGAACTAGCAAAACCCATTTCACAATTTAACGGACATTGCCTAGTGTAATAATACATGTAGGGGATATATACCTGCAGTCAATAGGAATGTAGTGTAAACTATAAGTATATATAAGTTGTTAATGGAGGTATCTTTTTACACCCTACTGT
Source organism: Protopterus annectens (assembly GCF_019279795.1). NCBI lineage: Eukaryota > Metazoa > Chordata > Ceratodontiformes > Protopteridae > Protopterus > Protopterus annectens. Next base: position 24,653,247 of record NC_056746.1, read on the forward strand.
ATGTGCATAAACAATGCAATTCCACACCTCAATGGGTATGTCTAATCTCAAAACATTTGTTGGGACATATGTCCTATTGGTTTATAAATATCTGCATTTACTTTGATGCATGTGCCCTGTTCAAATAACACAATCTTGGTGGCCTGTTGCCACCAATTAATCCTGCATGCTGTTGGAATGTCCACTGTTGTTCTATATATGCATGTGTTATGCTTGCTGTTCTACTGTTGGAACTCTGGTGTGTTGTGTTAATGGGAATACTACTACATGCTCTTACAACTAATTTGGAATGCTGTTGGCTGTTACCAACCCATATTGTCATTAAATCCCCCTAAACATAGAACGTATTGGAAGGCCGGTCCCAGCGGACCCACATGTCCCACCTCAGCTGGTGATGGCACCTGGCAGCAGCAGGTCTGGTGCCCAGCCTGTGACCTCCTCCTCTGTTGGGCCTGTGCCACCTTCGGACATTTCCCCGTGCAAGTGTGGGTGGAGGAGGGCCTCCTCTGACCCTCTGAATGGTCCGGGCTGTGGTGCGTAGGGAGATCCAGCGTTCTGTCACTGATCCTCTATGCCAGCTTGAGGCACGAGTGGCGTGACTCACGGGTGAGCCTGCCCCTCCTACACAGCCCCCAGCACAGCCATCCTCTGGTCTGTGAAGGTGCAGTGGTGACTGCCCATGGGTGGGGATCTCAGCTCCACTGTCGCCATCTGTGGGCTCATGGGCTTGTGGTTTCCAAACATCCTTCCCCGTCAATGTTGTTCACCCCCACATGTGTCATATTCCACCCCTGTATGCGTCTTGTTTGTCCTGTCTGTTTACCTCCCCAACCTACCTCTCCAAATATACCTACATCCCCTACCCCACATTCCACTCTCAACTGGAAAAAGAAAAAAAAAGGGCAATCTGCTCCAAAAACAAATTACGCCCCATACATAGCTGCCCATTTTGCACACATGTCTGCTGGACATATAAAATGTAATTTAATTGCCAGTACAACATACTTTGTTGTCCTCACCCCTGTCACAGGGGTGGAAGGTTTCATATTTCCCTCCAAAATTATTGCATATGCACAGCTGTTGCTGTAAAAGAAATGGGCAGCTATGGTCCTTCCCTACACCCGTCCTGCACATCCCAAGCTGTTTTCCCTACTGTCTTTCCCTCTTTGTGCCCCTTTTTCACCACTGTCCTATCTCCCCATTTTCTTTTATTTCAAAGAAATGAGCGCGAGGGTTAGCGGGAGTAAGCACTTTTAAGCAGTAGTTAGCGGGTTTGCACGAGTGTGCACTTGTGTTCGCTTAGCTAAGCATTGCTAAGCTTCGCGCAAACCCACACAAACCCGCTTACAACTGCTTAAAAGTGCCTTAGTCACCCTGCATGTGAGGGCCCTTGTTCTGCTCAGCAGCAAAATAAAACACCTCTGTCAGTCTCGAACCCCGGACCTTGGACACACTAGACTGCATGAAGTACCACTAAGCCACAGTAGATATACAGCAGGCTGTTGCTGAAATAGATATATCATGCATCAGAATGAGTGAATATAAAGGAAAAATAGGAATGCCATAACACAAAACCTGTTCTGTGGAACTTTACCAGCAGTTGTTGTGGAATTGCATTACATGACTGTGATAAGAGAACCAGACATTCTAGCAGTAAATGATGTTACAGCAGCACTTTACAACCCCCACACAGTATCATAGCAGGACAAACACTGGTATATCTGACTAGGGCAGAGACATACATCCCAACTGTGACTACATATCAGGGATATCCCTGATATTGAAACATATGTTAGCTGTGTCCCTCTGAATCCCCTGCAAAGTACTGACATTAGCCAGAAAGGTGGGGTATTATACCTAAAGAATAATAACAATATGTAGGAGTTAGACACCGCTTGCACTTCAGAAAAGGTGTAGTAATCCATATGCACTGGTTCCCCCGAAGTCTCCACTTACTGTCTCTAATATTTTGAAGGTGTACCTCACTTTTACCTACCTTTACCTCACTCTGTTCAAATATGTACCTGAGTGTTTCAGAGGCCTGGCTGAGGCAGAAACACACAGGTATATCAGGTTTTCTGCTGTTACACACTGTGCAAATAGCTTTGGAAGGAGTTCCACAAGCATACCCTTATGTAGGAGTACAACACTGAAATACCAAAGGATGTAGCCATGTACTGGTAGCAAATGACTGTAACAATGCCATTGTACCAGTGCTGAAAAGACCTGTGCGTTGCACAGACAGAGAATGACAGCCTAACGTCTGGCTACCATCTGGATAGGTCCACAGTTGGGAGCTATGCAGACAGACTACTTGCCTTGCTAAACTAACAGGTACACAGCAACCATTTAAGTCCAGCAAGATAACATTCACACAATAATACATAACGCTCTCTGTATGTCTGCATCCCCACCCAAATGTACAATATACCTGTGTGTTCGGGGTCTACCAAGGATGTAGGTAGGCATACTCAGTACTGGAATTGCCCAGTTTTCTTGAGCATTCTGTGCTAATGTCAACAATAAAAAAGCACAGACTGTGCAGAAGTGAGTACATTAATATTCACAGTATAGCAGTTCACAAACAGTTCATGTGCCAAATGAATACATCTCAATAACTACTTTTGTAAGGCAGTTAATTGTATAAGTAGAAAAGAAACTACATACTCCCATGTATCTTGTGTTAGCATTTGTAGGGGTGAGTACAATTCTACACTGACAACTGTGTACTGGAAGTGGCAACATTCAGGTCTGAGTACAACATTTAAATTACTGGCTACACCCCTAGCTTCAGATATAAGAACTATACCAACCTTCTGACTTACACAACGGTGTCCACAGCAAACAAGCATGGGCCCCACTTTGGAAAGCTGAAAGGGCTATGCCTACCTGACATAGCAATTTATAGCATTGGGTTGTTATGACAGTGAGTGCTGCAATTACCAAATGGTGGCCACCAATTGATGCAGAGGCCATCACATGCACATGTGCAGATACATATAAAGGCAGGCTGTACTTGCTGGCCACACATGCAATCATTCCATTGCAGACACTGAAAGAGAGAGAGAGAGACAGAGAGAGAGAGACACACACACCCACCCACATCAACTGAAAAAAAAAAGCCAAAGACACACGGAACATAATACTATCAACACATACAAAGGAAAGGTATGTAACAGATATGTATTTACTGGCATGTAGTAGATGTATTTGAAGAGTACTCTACATACTTTGAAAAATCCATATGTGGCAGCAGTACGTATCTATGCACAGATGCCCTGCCTAACTACTGCCATGGACAAATCAGTGTGTAGTGGGACATAACTGTGACATATGTAGCTCAGCATTAAATGTCAAACATCTGATCCATGCTATCTGTGTTCTGTACAGTAGTGTGGACAATGGCTATTTGGGGGAGTAGCGCATACAGCTATATAAACATGGATGTGACAGAGTAACACATGCATGATAGTCATATTAACGTGTAGCTTAGCATTGGCAACTGCTGTACCAGGCTACTATGCTAATCTAGCATTTGCAGCTATATATACACCCTCTAATATTACTGTGAGCTCACTTGTGACACCTGCTCATGTTGCAGCAAGGCCCAACAGGTCAGCCGTGAGGTCCATCAACTTACAAAAGTGTGGACCTTGTGTGTGTATGGCACACACATACGGAGAGATATATCTGTGTCAGATATATTAGCATCTGTACATGTGCATAGAGCAAGGGACATACTGCAACTGTTTGTGAAGGGAGGTCATATATATGTTGGTGAAGGTTGTTATGTGCATATTTGTATGTAGGTAGAAGTGTGTGGCAAACAAGACAGCATACAGTGCTGGTATATGACATGTGGTGGTTAAACGCTGTGGGTGTGATTTGTTATGTTTGCAGTATTGCAGCCAGTGAGGCCTGCTAAAGCCACATGGGCTGAGAACACCTTCAATGCATTTTGCACAAGACTGTGAAATATCATTACATAACTGTATACCTCACATCCTTCGCATAATTTATATTCCCACCATGAAAGGTATGTATATCTATATGTACACCAATGGATGTTTATATGTATGTATATATATATATATATATATATATATATATATATATAGAGAGAGAGAGAGAGCGACAGAGTCATATTTACTGCAACAGATGCCTGGTGACAAAGCCATGGCCTCAAGCTCAATGTCGAAAATGCATTGGCATCCCTTTTGCTAAAAACTCTGTACCCATGAACTACCACATAGGTGGTAGTCGACTTAACACCGAACGTGTGATAAGAGACCATGGGACATAGGTGGAAAGTAGTCTCCCCTTTGATAATCACAGTGCCACACTAGTCATGTAATCTGTCTACGTGGCACACCTCATCACAAAAGGTATGTCATCCAGGGAAAAAGAGGTCAGTGTTCCCCTCTACTCATCACTCACAAAACCCATTATAGAGTACAATGCCCCTTCTGGTATGTACCTCACAAGACATCTACAGCAACTGGAAAGGCCTCAGACATACCTCACAAAGAGTATTACTGGCCTCAAACAGATGCCCTATGCAGACCGTCTCACAAAACCACAGCTAGACTGTGTCACATACCGCCAACCCAGAGGTGACCTCTGCCTAACATACAAAGCTATGTCAAACCCAGAGCTGTTGGACATGCTCCATGTAAACAGATCACAATCCCTACGAGCTACACGCTCTAGGGACCTAAACCTAGTCACCTCAATAAACAGAACATGCTGGAGGGATAGATTCCTATCTCAGAGACATCCCATACTCTGGAACAAACTACCTATCAATAGCAAACAAAGCTCCTCAGTAGCACTCGTCATGAATAGTCTTGATGATTGGATGGGAGATAGGAAATACACCCCGGGAATCACCTCTGTGGCTCTGCTTGACAGGGGCACATGAAATTAAATTACTTGGGTGTCAAAGGCCAGGGTACCATCTGGCTAGGCTTCTATAGGCCCTAGGCCCTAAGGCCAATAACCTATTACCTACCTATGAACCAGTACACACCCACATGTACTTGTGGTAATAATTGCTATGTGAGGTTGACTGAGTGTGATGGTGAATGTGTTGGTGAATGTGTCACAGTTGTGTATATGTGGGATAGCTTAGTGGGAAACTGTTTCTGTCATGGTATTATGTGTCCTAGCTCTGATCCCAGCAAAAAGATGTGTATGCTATTGCTAGCCAGAAAAAGCAGTATGGCATATGGTCTGACGTAGTCCCTTGGTGTTAACTGGGATGTGCCATTGGAAGCAAAAACAGTACATGTATGCTCATTGATTAGTCCTGCTGGTGAATCCAAATCCTTTGTGAACCTTAGTACTACCTGAAGCTGTAGGCCTAAACAGCACAGTATGGTGTATGTCCACATTGCTTGGAAACACTGTTTTGTGTGTTCCCTGTAGTCCTCACAGATTACGTACCTCAGGCATAAGGGTTTGTAAGTACTGACACACAGTAAAGCTCATCTGGGTTGCCATACATCTGTGTCCTGTATGTATGTCTGATGTGTGTGTGGGTATGCCTGTAACATGCCCTCGGTCATATGTGTGTTACAGGATATAAGTGCATATCTAGCAACATGTATAGTCTAGTACAGCAGTATGCCACCTATATTCACAAATGTGCACATATTTTAGGCAGGGGTTTGCCATCAACAACTAGTGTGGTATACTGGTAATACTGTAACTGGACTTTACAATCATTGCAATGGATGACATATCTCTTTATGCATTAGCTTGATATATACCTCCTGTGGCTAGGTGGTGCATTGTGTCACATACAGTGTGCCATGTACTGTTGTATAGTCTTACATAGTGGTTTCTCTTTGTTGTTGTGCAGAAAATGGTTTAATATATTCAGCGTGCCAGGCACTGTCAGGCAATTGTGGGTTGAGCACTGATATGTGGTATTGAAAGTATGTATCCTCTGACAGACAATAGGTTGCTATTTATGGCAGTTCAGTGATATCTGTACTGTAGAATGTTAAGTGTGCCACATGACTTGCTCACACATATTGTTTCATTGTCTTCCAGGGTCATGGCCCACCATCGCAACCCAACCTATAGTCCAGCAGAGGATGAAATCCTAACGACCAGTCTGGTTCAAAACTACACCCTGCTATATTCAAGAACCAGTCAAGACCAGCATGAGCAGGCTGCACTGTGGCAAGATGCTGTCCGTAGGGTAAATGACATAGGCATGCATAACCAGACATATGAGCAGGTACGCCATCACTGCAGTGATTTACTTAGACATGTCCGGCAGCGTGCGTCTGATGTCCGTAGGCAACAGCTTGCCACAGGTGGTGGGGTTACCACTCACCCCCCCCTCACCTGAGTGGAGGAGCTGCTCCTGAGCCTGGTGGCTCCTGGCCAACAACAACAACAGCAGACATGTATCATCATGGAGGCCGGAGCCCCCCAGCAAGTTCACACGGAGCGTGCAGGTAACATGGCATATCTGTAGACTACTGTTACCTCTATTGTTAGATCATGCATATGTGAGATGTGTACTGTGTAGTTAGAAGATGTGGAGCCTGGTATTGTGCAATACTGATAATTTGGAACATGATCTGTAGGCCTGTGACTGTCAACCGTTGTACTACTGTAAGATTGCAAACCCACAGTAGCAATGCCACAGCTGTTGCCACTGACAAACTGTCTCATATCCTTGTAGGTCCCTCTGGTGTGACAGCAAGGCAGCAGACCCATGCTGGTGAGTGTGTTCTACATTTAATATTGCAAATAAAATGTGCATGTCATAGGTGAGGTGTAGGCCATGTACACATGTAACACACCTACGCATAATGCATGGTGTGCATGTTTGCTGTGAGACTATGCACATCTCAGTAACGTGAGTAGCTGCCTCAAACACATGCAATACACAGAGCATCCCAAACAATTGTGGCTACACTGTAGTGGACATTGGATAAGCAGAGTCGATACACATGCACACAACATACACAACTTTGTCATATGCAGTACATGTTAATATGCTACACATGGCATATTCAGACACCCGCTGTAAGGTCACACTCCAGTATCCCAAATGTCATCCACACAGCGCACATAATATATTTGAGGGGTAGAGGCCTATCATGGGGTGGTGCGACACTCTTCAACACACAACACATTCATGTTAGGCAATGCTCCCTATTGGGCACCTTACAAACCCATGTAACAACTGGCTGTGAAATGGTGAATGTAGTCATGGTACTGCAGTTTGGGTACAGCATGATAGGTGCCAGTCTGGCACACATTAGTAGCCTTGAGTGACCACATGATGTTGCATGATGATGGATCATGGTACTACACCCCATCCAGTTACAGTAACCACAGTACTACACATAGCATTCATTGCTATACACCTCAATGTTGTGTGTGTGCAAACATATGCACCTATACACAATATGCATAGCAATCACCATTTGCACAAAGTGACACATATATGTCTTATAATGCTATTGAGTGTATAGGTCACATGACCCACATTGGGTATATGTGATGTTTAATGTTGCAGTTGTGTTGTAGCATGCCATGTCATGGCTGGCACTGGCATGTCCACAATATGTTCTACACTCACCATAACTACTGTACAATGGCTATGTTGAGCAATGGTATTCCATCAGGTATACACGCACCACTCATCCTGTGTGTATACATAGCATGCATGAGCTAAACCTTTGTCCACAATTATCTGCTAAAGACACAGATGCTCTAATCAGTGATGGATATCTATGTGACACACAGATAAACATCCAGCCATGGTATGTATACCTGTGAATGATGGTGCACAGCACATTGAAGAGCTTGTAATACTTGCACAGCAAAGTTGTGTCCATGTACACATTGCGTTCCAGGGTGAGGCCAATCACTGAACAACAACACACATGCATCAAAGCCATGTATACTGTTATTAGCAAGGACTGTCTACACTCACACTGCATGCTGTTGAGCAACACACGTCCTGCATGCTGACACGTGTGATATGACTGTTTGGCTTCTGATACTGTACCCCACCATCAACCGCTATTGAGTATGTTCTGGATTGCTGGTGGTGGTGGTGTGTGTGTGTGTGTGTGTGTGTGTGTGTGTGTGTGTGTGTGTGTGTGTGTGTGTGTGTGTGTGTGTGTGTGTGTGTGTGTGTGTGTGTCTGCTTTAGTGAGGAGTGTATTTGTGTGCATGTATGCATGTGTGCATATGTTCATGAGTGCATGTGTGCATGTGTGCATTTGTTCATGTGTGCATGTGTTCATGTGTGCATTTGTGCATGTATTCATGTGTGCATTTGTTCATGTGTGCATGTGTGCTTGTGTTCTGACATCATGTACAGGTCGTAAAGTGTGTTTCCTGTCTTCCTCTCACAGGTGCTGAGGTTGGGCTGGTTCACTGCAGCAGGGAACCTGATGTCACTGACACAAATAATGATAATGAGGATAGGTGTGTTGAGGCACAGGCATGTTTGCCAGCGTCTGTCATTGGGCCACCAATCGGCAGTACACAGGTGTCCACCCCATCCATGTACACATTCATACTGCCAATACATCCATCATCACCAATGCCCTTAGCTGAGGGACAGTGTACAGTTGGCAATGGCCAGGACAGTGTGGTATCTATGGCACATGCATCTGGATACAGCAGCCATACCCAGAGGTCTGGAATGATACCACATAGGCAGATGTCCAAGGGTTCTCGTCTGAGCACTGCTGGTCATCATGCCCCTGGCAGACGTGCCACAGGTCTTACAACCTCATGCATGTTCCAGGCTGTCATGGAGGCACAGGCACATATGGAGTGGTACACCAGACAGGGACTGAGGACACAGAGGGCACATAACACCACTTTAAATGACAGTATCCGTGACCTAGCAGGTGCCATCCATAATTACACTGGGGTCACTGATAGACATTGGGGTGAGACATTAGATGTCCTCCGCAATGTCATGTCTATGTGTCAGGACAGTGCAGGATGGTTGAGACATTGACATGGACATATTCCAGCAACATCAACAGCTGTCAGTTGCCACGGACATCCCTCAAGTCACAGCCGCTCCCGTAGTGCCAGTACTAGCCCCAGTAATGTTGGGGGTGGGCTGTCCATAGACAGTCCTAGACGACCACGTGCATGTGGCTCTGGCCAGTCCCAGCAGGGACCTGGGTCCAGTGTACATATGTCTACCTCTGAGGATAGTACCCAGTCTGGCTTAGTACCTGATACTGTCAGTAGCACCCCTGCCAGGCACAGGTACCATATCCGTGGCCAGAGATGGTGATCTGTAAAGCCTGGCAGGTACAGTCTGTGGCTATCCCACAAATCCCTGTATATGGCAGCCACATGGTGGAACTGTGTGCATGCAGACACACACACACATAAACCAGACACCTAGGGCTAACACATACCTACACACATTACATCAACATTGACCAATACCAGTACTCTTGGCCCTCACACACACACACACACACACACACACACACACACACACACACACACACACACACACACACACACACACACACACATACATGTCAATTGTATGGCTCAATGTAGGCCTCTGGCAAACCAACAACACACCCTGTGCATATAATGAGACCTGTGCCACCTCCTGTCATCTGTAACATTGATGCAGGAACAGGCTAACATGGTGCTAATGCACAGGGTGACTTTATAGCAGTATAGCAATGTTAGCATGTTGTCAGCAGTAAAGTGTAATGATATCCTTGAAGGTGTAGCTGAGCAGGCATGATGCATTAAAGCTATGATTATCAATGTAGTATTGTTTACACCAGTGTTAATTCCAATAGTGTATTGTCCGCCCACGTGCCACTTGGCTGATGTGTGTAGTATTGGCGGCATGTGTTAGAGAGTGGACAGTACGTGTGGGATGTGTGCAGCACAGATTTGCAGGTGTACATTTGTGAACATGGTGGAGGTGCACTGTCTGCATGTACTTGCATAGTGGACACATGGGCAGGGTGACATGCCCTGTATTACACAGTGTTAACACTCCATAGTTTCTATTGGTGGCCAGTATGCATTGTACTACACACATTTTGAAACTTGGGTACACGTGTGTTTGACATGGTTTGACACTGTGCTGTGGGTGATACTGTTACTATCTGTCATTGGTTTGCATTCTGGTAGTATGCATAACCTCAACAGCCTGACCATAAACAATCGTTAGATGATGTCTTGACAACTGACACACAGATGTAGGACACACAGTAACATTTGAATCCTTCAGGTACTATACTATGCCAGTAACCAGTGGTATTCACCTGCACCCATTCCTGGGACCACTCCTGTTTGGCATATAGCTCTCTTAGGTACAAGCAAACACAGTAGGGATATGTACATTCACATCTGGAAATGCATACTGTGGCCTATATTGCGTTCTTCAGATGACACACACATCCTCCACAAGGGTATCATACAGACAGATACCTGTTGTCAAACCCATGCTGTAAAGCTGTAAGCCAACTAAAGCATACTCATCTACCTGTACAAAACAAAGTATCCCCACAGTACCACTTAGGTAGTAGCCCCTAACATGTTGAACAGGTACCGATGTGTACATACAGCCAAGTGTTACGTCATCTCTCCTTTGGTAATCACATTTCCAAAGGTATTTCGAAATCCCTCTGTGAATCACATAAGCAATAAGGGGTCTGCAAGCATAGCCACAAAGGTTGTTGTACACCTATAATGAATAGCCATCATTGACAGACTTTGTTGCGTTTGAACAGGTCTGAAATATACCTCAGGCATAAACCCTCACTCACACTATTCAACTGAAACCGTAATCAGTGTGTGTGACACGGATGACCTAGGCCAGGGAACACTGCAGTGGCTGGGCTTGTCACAAGCATACAGATGTGACCTAAGGTCTGTAAAGTGGCAGCACACTCTGGCAAAGATAACAGATGTGTTCATGGAGAAAGCAGGGTTCCCACCTATGAAATAATTGAGTTCACATGTACGTATATGTATTTGCCACACAGCTACCTGACGTGCAATGCACATACTGTTGTCATTGTGATATGTCATACAGTAGTAAAAGCAAAACCCACAACCCATTCACCAACTGTGTCACACACATGGAGCACACGTACACACTCACCAAGTGCAGGATTCAAACCCCTACCTAACTGGGTTATGATACTAGAGCAGTACACATTAACAAGACGTGCTATACACATTACTGTGAGCTCTTTTTTCCACAGGTATATTTGTAGGATGGTGACATCATCAGACTTGACAAAGATCAGTATACCACTTTTAAGGTGTTTCAGTAGTCTTCTAAAAGGTTGCTCCTCTCCAAGGAGATACACACAAAGTTGGCAAGTGCAGGATTCAAATCCCTACCTAACTACTTTAGGATACTAAAGGAGTACGCATTAACATGACACTCTATACACATTACTGTGAGCTCTCTTTTCCACAGGTATATTTGTAGGATGGTGACATCATCAGACTTGACAAAGATAGGTATACCACTTTTAAGGTGTTTTAGTAGTCTCCAAAATGGTTGCTCCTCTATAAGGAGATACACACACACACACACACACACACACACACACACACACACCCTCATACAGTTGTCAAGTACAGCATTCAAACCCCTACCTAACTACCTTATGATTCTAGAGGAGTACGCATTACCACGACATGCTATACACATTACTAGGAGCTCTCTTTTCCACAGGTATATTTGTAGGATGGTGACATCATCAGACTTGACAAAGATAAGTATACCACTTTTAAGGTGTTTTAGTAGTCTCCAAAATGATTGCTTCTCTACAAGGAGATACACACACACAGTTGTCAAGTACAGGATTCAAACCCCTACCTAACTACTTTATGATACTAGAGCAGAACACATTTACACAACGCGCTATACACATTACTGGAAGTTCTTCTATCCACAGGTATATTTGTAGGATGGTGACATCATCAGACTAGAAAAAGTGGGTTACATTAGGTGACATTAGGTGGGCTACATAGAAGGAATCTCTAAACACTTTGGCAATGTGAACATCAATGGAGAGTTTACTATCTACCTGGGTCCCCAGGGCCATAATTACATTCTCCATACATACTGGATTACCACCTATGTGGTAATTTGTGTGCACTTTGTTTTATCCAAAGGGGATGACTATGCATTCTTTGGCATTCTGCTTGAGGGCATTATTTTGACACCAGGTATCTGTCTCTGTAAGACCCTTCTGGAGGATGTCTGTGTCAGCAGTAGAATCGATTATGGATCACAGTTAGCAGTCATCTGCAAACTTGTTCAGCCATACTCCTCCTGTGCTTGCCTGTACCTCTGAGCAGTATCTACTGAACAGGTGGGGTCCCAGGACCAAGTCCTGTGGGATGCCATTTGTGACTGGTTTATAGGCGGACATGGCACCCTGAACATGTGTGTTTGATCTGTGAGCCAGTTGGCCACCCATCCTGTGACATAGCTGTTAATGTTCAAGCTGGTAAGCTTGTCCATGATGATAGAGTGGGGAATGGTGTTGAAAGGCCATAGTGAGGTCCAGGTGGGCTGTGTGGACTACTTTCACCTCCATCTATGTCCTTGGTAACTGTTTCAAATAAGTCAACTAGGTTTAGGAGGCAGGATCTGCCTTTAACAAAGCCAAATTGGGTAGAGTTCAGTGTCTGGAGGTCCCCAATGTCTCTATTTATGGGTTCCATGATAATTTGCTCCATAGCTTTGCAGACCAGGCTGAGTAGGCCTATAGGGCAATGGTTTCCTGGTTCTGTTGTGGCACCCCCTTTGTGGAGCTGGATGACTGTTGCTGTATGCCATTCTTTGGGTACATAGCCTGTAGTAAGGTTGAGTCTGGACAGTGAATGTAGGTGAGGGTGTAGTTCCTTTTGGGTCTGGTGTAATTCACAGCCTGGGACACCATCCAGTCCCATTGATGCTGTGTTCTTAGCTTTGGAGAGGGCTGTTTTTACCTGCATGTCCATGAAGTCTGGGGCTCTGCATTCTTCTGGGATGGACATAGGCCCTTTTGGGGGTGATGGGGAGGGGGGTTTGCACTGAACTTGTCCCCCAGGATGTGGGCAATGTAAGTTGGTTCAGTGTATTTTTTGCCATTTTGCAGTAGCTGACAGCATATTTGAGAGTTGCCACCTAAATGTTTGGTATAGCTAACAAAGGCTTTGTGGTTGCTATTCTTACATTCCTTGGCAATTTGTCTTTAGAAACTGGCCTTGGATTATTCTATGAACGATCATTGTGTCTTCCTAATAATGATCAGTGATGCTTTTCCTTTTGTGAAGTTTGCTCTATCATGTGTTCGTTTCCTCCTTCTGTTGTATAGCTTATTTATTGGCGATGACCACCAGATTGGTTTCTTATTTTTGGAGGACTGCATCTTGGTTTTATTTGGGATGTCTCAATCCATGCATACCTGTAGATGCTCATAGAATGCACTTGTAAATGATTCGGCAGATTGTATAGCTTTATCCTATAGCAAGGGGGCTTTGGAACTTTCCACTTTGGTCTTGGGAAGTGTGCAGTTTGCTTTTGAAAATGTCTTCACAGTGGTTTCCTTGACTGGGGCGGGGGGGGGGGGGATGTGGATGTCCGGTGTGATTACCTTATGACCTGATATTACCAGTGAGGGGTTTATCTATGTTGTGGAATACTGGTACCCCATGTTGGTGATGATCAGGTCCAGTATGTTGTCACCTCGAGTGGGTGTGATGATCAGCTGTTCCAGAGCATTTGAGTTGTTAAACTCTAGGACACATTGGGCAAAGGACGTTGTACACAAGTAATTCCCCCACTCAATTTTTGGGTACTTGTAATCTCCTCATATAATGGTGTTTGATAGGACCTTTATATTTTCCACTGTTCTCAGGAATACTGAGTGAGGTTCCTGAAACAAGGTAGGTGATCTGTAGTAGGCTACAATCTGATAAGCAGCTTTGCCCAATGTTAGTTGCACTTGCATGGTCTCCAAGGCCTCATGCTATGCCACTGACCTGAAGGTGTGGGTATCCATAAGGTATAGGGATACACCCCTTCCTTATGTATTTCACTCTGGGTTTTGGGGCCGAAGATCTGAGGGATTGTGAGTGTTTTACGTGGAGCATGTCCAACAGCTCTGTGTTTTAAAACCAGAAAAATTGGTGTGGACCTCTTGGGTTTTCGATCCTGACTGATGCCTGCCCGGAGGGAAGGAATAACCAATTTTACAAAGCCTTTCACTCTTGATCCTAAACGGTGAACAGATTTCCACGTGTAGTCAGTGGTGGAGCTAGCTCTAAAAAGAGCTGTTTTAGCCCTGTGGGCAGCTGGAGCTCTATATAGAGCTGTTACAGATGTCTATGAGCTCTGAAAAGAGCTGTTTTGTGTTTAGAATGCCCTTTCAGGCAGATGCGGTAGTTCTAAAAAGAACTGTTTTGTTTGGTTCATCGAAGCTGTGTCTGTGCCTCCGGCTGTTCTTACCAAAGCTGATACAGATTTATTTGAGTTCTAAGGGGGGCCGGTTTGTGTTTTAAATGCCCGTTCGGGTGTTGGTGATAGCTCTAATAAGAACTTTTTTGTTTTATTCTTCAATGTGTCTCTGGTTGCTCTTACCAGAGCTTTTACAGATCTCTGTGAGCTCTAAGAAGAGCTGTTTGGTGTACTGTGAGCTCTGAGAAGAGCTGTTTGGTGTAAGGTGCAGATCCACTTGAGCTCTGAAAAGAGCTGTTTTGTGTATGGACACAATGGGCTCTGGGAAGAACTGCTGTTGTGTCCTTCGGTGTTACGCAGTGGTGTCGATCTCTGTTGTCCTTCTTCTTGAACAGATCTTCGGTTCTTTTGCTATGTGTGAGTCCTAAAAAGGACTATTTGTGCGCTCCAGCTGGTCAGAATGACCTGAGAGCTGTTGCTGTGCTGCTTTTATGCTACTGTGGATGGGGTGTGGTTGAGAGATGTTCAATGAGAAGTGACTAGTTGGGGGTGTGGCCCTAGTAGGCCTACAAGCTGAAGACGGACCTGGTTGGAAGCATCTCATTCCTCTTATTTAGTTCCTTTTTATTAACCAGCTACTTGTTCATATGTGCCATTCCTAACCTCTAGCAATGCGTTGGAGCCTTTTGCTTTGTCACGATTATACCTATGTTTGAAAAAACTGTATTAAAACTTAAATTTAAATGTAACCAAAAAATAAAAAATAAAAAATTAAAATTAAATTTAAAATTAAATTTAAATTTAAAATTAAAATTGAACTGTAAAACTCTGGGGTTACTGACTATAGTTCTAAATTTAGACTTGCCACTACCATCTGTAAAACAATGGAAGCAAGCTTGGTTCTGAGAAAGATTCTGAGATGTCCGCTTTGGGGCAGATAGGAAGGTAGCCTGTCTGCCGCTCCTTCATCAGGGAGAGCGTACATTAGGTAGTAAAAAGTTAACTGTAGTTTGATATTGAAATTTTACCTTTTAAATTAAAAATAATTAAAAGTTGAGCTAACAATTGTAACTTTTGTGAGGGCTGATACATTAACTTACTGTAATTTTAGTTCTGCTTATAAACAATTAATGTTCAAAAAATGAATACATTCTGCCTTATACCAGTGAGAAAACAGTGAGCGAAATAGATAGCATATCATACTAGGAGCCGATTAGTTGTAGTTAGCATGGTTAAGTGCCCTGAGGTTCAGGACTGGGGTGATGGTCTCCGACATCAGGCACAAGATACCGACAAATAAACTAGCAACACACGCAACAAAAAAACCAGGACATGAAAGATTTAAGTTCCTGATACTCGAACAGCTGGAGAAGATCCCTTTCAATGGGGACTTCAATTCAAGATTAGAGAAAAAAGAACTTATCTGGCAGATACAACTTGAAGCAAGGCACCCTCCGGGTCTCAACTACATGGAGACCATCACCCCAGTTCTGAACCTCAGGGCACTTAACCATGCTAACTACAAGTAATCGGCTCCTAGTAAGATATGCGATCTATTTCACTCACTGTTTTCTCACTGGTATAAGGCATAATGTATTCATTTTTTGAACATTAATTGTTTATAAGCAGAACTAAAATTACAGTAAGTTAATGTATCAGCCCTCACAAAAGTTACAATTGTTAGCTCAACTTTCAATTATTTTAAATTTAAAAGGTAAAATTTCAATATCAAACTACAGTTAACTTTTTACTACCTAATGTACTGATGAAGGAGCGGCAGACAGGCTACCTTCCTATCTGCCCCGAAAGCGCCGGACATCTCAGAATCTTTCTCAGAACCAAGCTTGCTTCCATTGTTTTACAGATGGTAGTGGCAAGTCTAAATTTAGAACTATAGTCAGTAACCCCAGAGTTTTACAGTTCAATTTTAATTTTAAATTTAAATTTAATTTTAAATTTAATTTTAATTTTTTTAATTTTTATTTTTTGGTTACATTTAAATTTAAGTTTTAATACAGTTTTTTTCAAACATAGGTATAATCGTGACAAAGCAAAAGGCTCCAATGCATTGCTAGAGGTTAGGAATGGCACATATGAACAAGCAGCTGGTTAATAAAAAGGAACTAAATAAGAGGAATGAGATGCTTCCAACCAGGTCCGTCTTCACCTTGTAGGCCAACTAGGGACACACCCCCAACTAGTCACGTCTCATTGGACATCTCTCAACCACGCCCCCTCCACAGTAGCATAAAAGCAGCACAGCAACAGCTCTCAGGTCATTTTGACCAGCGCTTGGGGAGCGCACGAATAGTCCATTTTAGGACTCACACATAGCAAAAGAACCGAAGATCTGTTCAAGAATAAGGACAACAGAGATCGACACCACCGCGGAACACCGAAGGACACAACAGCAGCTCTTCCTAGAGCCCATTGTGTCCATACACAAAATAGCTCTTTTCAGAGCTCACGTGGATCTGCACCTTACACCAAGCAGCTCTTCTCAGAGCTCACAGTACACCAAACAGCTCTTCTCAGAGCTCATAGAGATCTGTAAAAGCTCTGGTAAGAGCAACCAGAGACACATTGAAGAATAAAACAAAAAAGTTCTTATTAGAGCTACCACCAACACCCGAACGGGCATTCAAAACACACATCGGCCCTTCTCAGAGCTCACAGAAATCTGTATCAGCTTTGGTAAGACCAGCCGGAGGCACAGACACAGCTTCGGTGAACCAAACAAAACAGTTCTTTTTAGAACTACCGCATCTGCCCGAAAGGGCATTCTAAACACAAAACAGCTCTTCTCAGAGCTCATAGAGATCTGTAACAGCTCTATATAGAACTCCAGATGCCCACAGGGCTAAAACAGCTCCTTTTAGAGCTAGCTCCACCACCGACTACACGTGGAAATCTGTTCACCGTTTAGGATCAAGAGTGAAAGGCTTTGTAAAACAGCTCTGTGTTTGACATAGCTTTGTATGTTAGGCAGAGATCACCTCTGAGTAGGCGATATGCATGAGAGTACAGCTGGAGCATTTTGAGACGGTCTGTGTATGGCATGTATTTCAGGCCGCTAATGCTCTTTGTGAGGTATTTCTGCAGGCTTTCCAGTTGTTGTAGATGTCTTGTGAGGTACATAGCAAAAGGGGCATTATACTCTATTATGGATACAGTGAGTGATGAGTAGAGGGTAACAATGTCCTCTTCTATTCTGCATGAGAAGCCTTTTGTGATGAGGTGTGCCATGTAGAAGGATTTCCTGACTACTGTGGGGATGTGATTATCACAGGTGTGTCCACTGTCCACCTGTGACCCAAGGTCTCTTTTCACACTTTCAGTGTTCAGTATACTACCACCTATGTTGTAGTTCATGGCTACAGAGTTTTTACCAAAGGGGATGACAATGCACTTATTGGTATTGAGCTTGAGGCCATGGCTTTGACACCAGGCATCTGTCTCAGTGAGGCCCTTTCGTAGGATGTCCACATCTTTAGTATTTACAATTATGGCTCCTAGTTTGCAGTCATCTGGTAACTTCATTAGCCACAGACCTACCATGTTAAAGTTTACTTCAGGGATGTAGATACAAAACAGGACAGGACCCAGGACTGAACCCTGTGGTACTGCACTCATCACTGGTCCAAAGTCATACTTGGAGTCTGCTACTTTCACAGTGTGTGTTCTGTCAGTGAGCCAGTTGGCAACCCATCTTGTGACATAGCAATTTATACCTAGTTTAGTGGGTTTATCTATACTTCCAGAGTGTTGAAAGCCGTGACAAGATCTACATAGGCTGTGCGAACCACCTTACCCTTGTCTACGGTTCTGGTGACTGCTTCAATGTCGTCTATCAGGTTTAGGTGACATGATCTGCATTTTACAAACCCAACATGGTTGTGGTCCAGAGTTTGGTGATTACCAATGTCTTTTTTTATAAGTTGCATGATGATACATTCCATGGCCTTGCAGAGCAGGCTCATCAGGCTAATGGGGTGCTAGTTCCTGGGGTCTGTGGTGTCTCCACCCTTGTGTAGTGGGATAACCGTCGCACAATTCAGCAGGCACAAAGCCTGAGGAGAGGCTATGACTGAACATGGTACTTCGGTGTGGTGCCTGTTCGTTCTGTAGTTTGTGTAGAACACAGCCTGGGAAGTTATCTGGTCCATGGATGCTGTGATACTGGCTTTGGAGAGTGTTTTTTACCTGTGCAGCTGTGATGACAGCAATTTTGCAGTCTTCCATTATAGAGATGTGCTCTTTCATGGGTGAGAGGGGGGTAAAGTTAGCACAGATCCTATCTGCCAGGATGTTGGCAATATCAGTTGTGTCTGTATATTTAGTGCCATTGAGCTGTAATTCACAGCAGATCTGAGTATTGCCATGACATGGACCTGTCTGTTGGGCAGAGATCTCCTGAGTAGACAGTATGCAACAGAGTACAGACTGAGTTAAATTCAGTCTTGTTGCATGGGCAACTGTTTGAGGCCAGTAATCCTCTTGTTGAGGTACTTCAGCGGTCTTTCCAGCTGCTGCAGGTGCCTAGCCAGATTCATCGCAAGTGTGTTGTGGTACTCTCTGTCGGGTCTGATGACTGATGAGTAGAGGGAACCTCCTTTGACCTACATGCAATGACCTTGGTAGTCTCTGGGAACACATAGCATGATTGTCTAACCACTTTGTGAATGTGTTTAAGTGTGTGAGCATGCCCAGTATGGACATATATACTATATGTGTGTGAAAAATCAAGTTGGTTTCTACCTCAGGGCTCACCTTTGTGTTGTACATCGACAGGAAGCATGCTGTGCCTGCAGGGCTTCCATGAGTCACTTTGCATAGACTTATCAACATTTCTACATACAGTGGGGACAGCTATTATTTGTACATTTCTACCCGGGGGGCACACCTGATTGTTACTGTGGGTGTACATAGGATGAGGGGTTCACCTGACACTTATACACATTTGCTAGGCCTGCACTGCTATGTCAGGTACTCCATTTCAGTCTGTACTGTTGCCTATCATACTGGCTTGAGGCATACTACTGTACTACAGATCTTAGCTTCCAATTTCACATATATTAGTTTGTGACTTCATAGCCTACCCAACCCACATCACACTGCCTGGCCTGCTGTTATCTGTCTGCATAGGCAATTGTGCATAAATATGCTAAATAGTGGTAAAATGTGTTTAGCACTGCTTTATATTGCTTAAAATAGGGCAATCATGCCTCAGGTGGTGCTGTAGGGCTGCCTATGTCAGATGCACATAGTACACTCCCTATACATGTTTGAAAACAGGTAGTGTCAAGTTAGGCATCCCTTTTATTGTATGTGCGAGTCAGAGAGAGGTGTCATTTCCAAGGTTCCTACTAAGTCAGTGTATGTGCTGTGCATTGCCTCTTTGCCAAGGCCAGGGCATACTGGGCACAGCTCCTTCTGCCTACTGGGGCAGGCTCAGGTTGTTCCTCCTCCGAGTCATGCTGTGCCTGTGCAGGCCTTGGCAATGGTGGGGGGCTGTTTGGCCCTACCCCATGCTGTTCCTGCTGCAGCTGTTTCCGCATGATCATATTGTGCAGCATGGCACATACCATGACAATTTGGGTACATGTAGTTGGTGAGTACTGCAAGGCTCCACCAGATGTGTCCAGGCACCGGAACTGTGACTTGAGCATCCCAAACACATGCTCAATAATGTTTCTTGTTTGTGCGTGTGCCTTATTATGGAGTTCTTGTTTGGGTGTGTGTGCATTTCTGATGGGTGTCATCAGCTACGGCTCTAGTGCGTATCCAGCATCCCCCACTAGGTGACCGTCAGGGATGTCCCCATTGGCAAACCTCTGGTACAGCTGCATCAGATGCCAGATGTGGGAATCGTGATAGCTTCCAGGGCAGCCAGCACACACATTCATTATTATGCCCTGGGCATCGCACATGACCTGGCAGTTGATGGAGGGGAAGCCCTTGTGGTTGATGTAGACCCTACCCCACTCACCGGGTGGTGCTTTGATGTGTATGTGTATGCAGTCTATTGCACCCACTACCTCAGGGTATTCTGCTATTTGGTGGAAAAGACGCATATTGCTGGCCAATTCCTCACTGGAATTGGGGAAATATACGTGCTCACTGACATGTGCTGACATGGCATCCAGGAACTGGTGCAGTACCCTGGATGCTGATGGCTGTGAAACCCCCATCATATCACCAGTTGGTCTCTGGAAGGTACCTGTAGCTAGTATTCATAAGCCAACACATACCTTGGTATCCACTGGGATGGGTCCCCTCTGTTGGTTCTGTGTGTGAGGCGTGGCCGGCACAGCTCAACAATTTGCTGCAGGAGGTCTATGTCCACTCTATAGCGCTCCACTATCTCCAGCTCATGTAGCCCCTGGTAGGTTACCCTGGGTCTGTACACTCTTCTCCGTCTCCTCATTGTGGGTTGCTCAGCAGCATTCACAACATCACCACCCTCAGCACCTTGCACATGGTGGTTTATGATAGCAATAGCAGCCCCTAACATTTTGTCTGACTTAAGTTTTTTAAGTTTTCACTTTTTGTATACTGCAGTGTTGTAGAGTTCTTGGTAAAAAACAGGGTAGACTGCTGTTTGCAGAGTTTAAAGGGCTGGGCTGGGCTGGGCTAGTCTGCTGCCTGTGTAATTGGCTGATTCTGATATATTTTACCTGGCAGCTCTGCTAGTTCTCCTTGGTTAACTACCTATTACTTCTTTTCCTTCCTTTTTCCCTTTCTGTTTCCACAAGGGGCAGCGCCGCGCAAACAAGTGCAAACACGCACACACGGGCGCACACGCGCACACATGCTGTGTGCACGTTTGCAAGAAATTTCAGATATATCCACGGCGTACACCTTTGGTTTCTTGTTTTCAGCTAGCACAACTGTAGACACGCCTCTTGCAATCATGAGCAACTCAGGGCAAACACAAGCCACTGTGCTCCAATCAGCTTACAGTCTTTCAGACATACTCCCTCATGATGTCACCTATCTTCTACTCCCCTACTCCTACACTTACACTCTAGGGACATGGCTCACATGCCGGGGAAAATTGGGATTCACTATCCTTATCCTCATTTGCATAGGATTGCCTACTAATGCTTGGTTACATCTCTCGCACTGAGCTTCCCCCCTTAGCAACTACTACTTAGTGGCCATGTTGTTTTCAGCCTGCCATCCACCTGCATGGCAGAACAAGCTTTTTAGTGGAATTGCCCATTTGTGGCTATTTTTCACTTTTTTAAATTTTATTTAAAGCGCAGCACGTTTGCGCGCCACTGCACTATGCTTAAACAATGGGGATCGGGGAAAAAAATGGATTTTAAGGATTTACAACATTTGCAAATGCCAGTGGCATTATATTTGGCCATTGGCATGCTTCCTCAACTAGAGGCATCCTTTATTTGGAGCTGTCATAGCTCCGTTTAGCTGTTTGCAGAACGGTACTCTGTTACCAACGGAGTACATTTCTGCAAATAACACTACTCTTACACGGACAGGTTAGTGTTTCCTGGATCACAAATTTACCTCATTTGCATAGCTTTCAGCAGCAAATGAGGTAATTTGCATACCATAACACTGTCCATGCAAGAGTAGCTTTAGAAGCTCTCATGCACGCCCCTGCCGGCTATTGCTGAATCGCTCGGCAGACATATTGCCTGTCTGCCGTCTTACACTACTCTTACACTCCGTGCAAGCCTTCGTGAATCCGGCCCATTATCACTTAAGACATAGGCACACAAACAGTAACAGAAAAGAACACAAACCATATTTTCAGTTTTCCATTTACAAACATTATACATCATACATTTTCAACAACAACAACATACATCACACATTTTCTTTGTTTTCAGTTATCAGACCATTACATAAACTACTCAATTCCTGCCTTCCCTTCTTCTCCTGAACGTTATTCTACATGTATTATTGCCACATATTCCATTTGTTTCTATGTAATTTGCTCCTTTCTTCTAAAGATTTCTCTTCCAGTTCTTTTACAATATTCAATTTTAAATCAAAATACTGACCTAGACTTAATGATAGCACTATGCAGAAAAAGAGATGAATGTTGCAAAATTTGCAATTGTGCCGAGTTAAGTGATAGAATTCCATGACAACTGAGTGATAACTACTTTATAGTCTGGGCAAAAGGGGACATACCAAGGAAACCTGTGTCAGCCTTTCCCGTGTGTGTGTGTGTGTGTGTGTGTGTGTGTGTGTGTGTGTGTGTGTGTGTGTGTGTGTGTGTGTGTGCGTGTGTGTGTGTGTGTGTGTGTGTGTGTGTGTGTGTGTGTGTGTGTGTGTGTGTGTGTGTGTGTGTGTGTGTGTGTGTAAATCAAACCTCAAAGAGTACGTGTGTCAACTACTTGGGCAGGGATACAAAGCACTGGTTGGACAGAGAGGCTGCTGGAGGCCTTGGCTTATGCACTTAGGTGAGATCTCAACCCTATAGCTGTGCCAGTGAGGAGTCTTATTAGGGATCTGGAGAAAGAGGAGAAACTAGCCCTGGACTGACTGTGGTCCCTGTATGCTCTTAAGGGAAATTGCACTTGATGCAGAGAGCTGCATCTGGAAATACTGTGTGTGTACTTGTCATCCTCCCAATGTACGTCCCCCACTGTTGCCAGTGATGAGGACTGAGGCTCCTTGATTACTGGTCAGCAGTGGTGGGTCTCACAAAGCTAACAAAAACAGCAGATGTTTTTAGTAAAAGATTTTTAGGTATCAGAGCAGAAGCCAAAGCAGCTCCAATTATAGAGAAGGTTGAAGATAACAGATTACGGCTGTTTAGCACACATGCAGGAAAGCTGAAGATGTTCAAATGAAGGAGATATAGGAGAAAGAGAGAGAGAGAGAGGAAGACAACAAGAGAAAACTGAGAATTAAAGCCAAGAAATAGATGGATGGATTTATTTATTTATTCACATTTGATTACCAGGAAAGTCCAACTGGGTAGAAGCCCATTTTCAGGGGAGACCCAGGGAGAAAAGCTCCAAATGAATACAAAACATTTTAACAACAATAATTTTATAATATTTAAAAATAAAACAAAAACATCTGCAGTTTAAATAATCATAACAAATTAGACATAATATGAGCCACGGTGATGCAGCAGTTAGCATTGTCACCTCACAGCAAGAGGTTCTCCCATTCGATTCTCGGCTGGAGCACCTTCTGTGTGGAGTCTGCATGTCCTCCCCGTGGTCGAGTGATGTTAAAGACATGCAGGTAGGTGTGAGCATGAATGGGTGTCCCTTCTTTGAAAGTTGGGTGTCGGGCTGGCAACTTGGCACTGTAAAAATCCACTGCCAATCATTAACAGACCGGAGTTCTGCTGTGGCACCCCCTAACCGGGAAAAGCTGAAAGACATTACTATAAAAACATTGGTTATGAATCGATATACGTTACTGTATATGACAATCATTTAATATTTAGAGAAATTTTAGACAGTTTGTAGAGAAATTAAAGATAAGCTATTCTAATGCAAAAAGGAATTGCAATATGAACTGAGGGAAAAATCGGCTTATGGCATATTTAGAGAGAAAGTTAGAGAAGAGAGTTTGAATGAAGTAAGGAAGTAATTGAAGAAGGGAGAGTAAGGCGGTATAAGGAATGACAAGGTATTTCTTCACATTTATGGATGTAGTTTATCCTGGTGTTGAGTAAGAACAGAGCTATAATTTAGCTAGGAGGTCTTTCAGAGTGGTTTTGAAAGATAAGATGGAAGGCATTGACCTGATGGATACAAGTAAGGAGTTCCAGACCTGAGCAGCCTTGTACAAGTACAGACAATGCCCAGCAAATTTGTTAGGTTTATAGACAGAGAGGAGATATTTGGTCACTGGATCCCAATAACTGCCTGGGAACGTAGCTCTCATGGAATGCATGAGAGAAGACATGTGACTGTCATGCTTGACTACTGAAGAGGTTAGGAGCACGGTACTAAATCGGGAGATGTGGCAACAGTTGATGCGACAGCCGACCCCATGTAGAAAAAAATGGGGAAAAGGGAGGTGATGAATCATAATAATTTTAGATACTTTGTACTCTGGGATTCCTTACAATAGCAGAGATGTCTATGATCCATATACTTCAGCTGCCATGTATTCTTAGTGTTATTTACCATAACCATAGTACAGAGGTAAAAGGGGTTTGTTGGCTCTGGCTTTTTATATGCACCCTAATGTATTTATTGGGTCTATATTAGAGCACCAAAATGGCAATTACGTGAATACCGAAACATCAACACGTAAATAGCGAACCGCGAGAACGGCGAACACCCTAAACCGCAAATTTCAAAATAGTGAATTGTCATAGTTGGCCCTTATCCGGCATAGCTCCGTAACTTAAATGTGCGATAGTTACTGACCTTAGGGTTAGGGTGTGGGTTAAGGTAAGTACATAAAGTGTATGTTGCTTGTATTACTATATATGCACTTACCTTAATGCACACCCTAAGGGCCAACTATGGTAATTTGCTATTTCGAAATTCGCGGTTTAGGGTGTTCGACATTCTTGCAGTTCACTAGTTACGTGTTGACATTTCGGTATTAACGTAACTGCCGTTTCGGTGTTTTACTATAGACCCATATTTATCTTTCCTCTCCATACAAGCCTATAGTAGAAGCTTACATAAAGAAAAAAGGTTGCTCTAGATTTGTTGAGGTGTATTTTGGAATCTTGTTTTTTATTTTTTTTTTGTATGAGATTGCTCCTGTTATTTGACTGTGGCATTAGAATATTTACTTTAGGAGGTATGGTAGTACAGGGGGTTGGGGGGTTGCCAAAATGTTTTTAGGGCATTTTTCAGTTTCTATATTTAACACTTTTCTGGATGTAAACAAAAATTACTTCCTGAAATTTTGTTCAGTTTAATATAGGGAATGCCATCTTTATGTATGCATAGAGCTGTGGACTATGTGTGAGATCAGAGCACTATAGCCACGTGTGGTTTGCATTACTCTAAAGCGGACACCACAGACAATGTGCTAAATGTCTAGAAGATGAGTGAGACAGCTTGTAGTGAGCTGATGAGTACAACAAATGCCATTTGTTTTCAGGTAGGCTCTGTGTAGATGATTTTGTTATGGTACAAGAGATCCATGCATCTAAAAGATGTGGAATCTCTGTTTTTGGTGGACTGCATATGTGATGTAAGATGGATTCTGTTGTCAGAGGATTTGACTTCAAAGATAAATAAATTTGTTGTACACAAATGACAAAGCTGCTGGTATCTCCACACACGTGCATGCACACCCACACACTTGCAGCCACATTTCACCATGTTGCAGTTGCATCACACAATGCTGTCACCTAGTGTCATCTATTTGAAAATGCCAGTTCTCAGTACCATTGTTTCACACATGACAAATGTTCACTGTTTATGTTAAACAGAACTCATTCTTACATGTCATGTATAATGTGTGGCAGTATATCACGCTCTGCTCTCACCGTATGCATCAGCAGTACATAACATGGTATCAACTACTCACTAACTGGAAGTAAAGAAATTAAGCCTTCCTCCTAACAAAGCCATCATTATGGTCTTTCCACCTGATGTCAGAAGTGTTGATGACCTGAAATATGTGACGTCCTACCTTAAACTTCCAGTTATAGATGGAGCTGCATGTAAATGTAGCTATTGCCCACTGTAACTCACCACAACCTAAGTGTTGGATATCTTCATGATTCACAGTTAGGCACTTTCTATAACTTAACAGCTTATTGTATACTAATTACTTAAGATATAGCCATAAATGCCACATGTATATAAACTAGTTACTTTTTTGACTTGGGTGACACTGCTGCTTTAAGTTATATCTAAATGTGCTTCAGTGCACCCAGCTGTAAAAAGGATTGCTTAAAAACGCAGTAAATGTAACATGCAACTTTTTAACTCTACCATTTTATATGTGTAGCTTTGTTATCCTACATAACACATCTGTAATACATACTGCCATATGCATTTGTTAAAATTAAAGAAACATAGCTTACATTCAAGCTTATACTGTTGGCTTAATGTACCATGCTGTATATCATGGTGGGTAAGGATCAGTTTGGATCAGCCCACCTACCCATTCAACAGGCATTTGAAATAAGCAAGTAGTAAAAAGTGGTAACCATTTAAAATGTGGAGAGCGAATGGCCAAAAGAACAGATTTACATATACAAAGTCCAAGATGCTATTTCTCAGAATATTCCTTTTTCTCTGCGGTATGGCGATCTCAGGGTTGGTATATATATATATATATATATATATATATATATATATATATATATATATATATATATATATATATATGTGTGTGTGTGTGTGTGTGTGTGTGTGTGTTCAGGTTGGGGGATGTGGGGCTTGCCTCCCCTGAAAAAAGAAGTTTTAAGGAGAAGAGTGATTTTCGAGATTTGATCTTCTCTGGGTTTTCTGTTTTTTTTTCAACATTTCAGCAGTTGGCATTTCGAGTGGCAACATTTCAAATGGGAGTTATAATAGGCATCTATGTAAAATAATGCAACATGCATTTCATTGTATGTACGATGATGCAACATGCATTTCATTGTATATACAATGACGCAACATGCATTTCAGTGTATGTACAATGATGCAACATGCATTTCAGTGTATGTACAATGATGCAATATGCATTTCAGTGTATGTACAATGATGCAATATGCATTTCATTGTATGTATGATGATGCAATATGCATTTCATTACACAGAAGACAATCACTGCTGAGCTGTATTGATATATTCTGCTGTTCATCTATGTGACATCAAATGACCCCCCCCCCCAGGTATTTGATATGTATGGCAGCAGACTTTCCTGGAATAAAAGTGGTGCTTTGTGTTATTAACACTCACATAAATTATTTTAATTTTGCTAGATATTGGGGGGATCTTCATTTGTTAGAAATTTTATTTGTATTACTGGCTAATTTAAATATTATACAGCAAGGAATGGAGAGTAAACACATTTTTTTCACTTCTAAGATGGTTGATTTCAGATTACCAGAAGCATATAGTACTATAATGAGTGGAGTACATTGAATGTGTTCCTGGGTTGGCTCCTATTTCATACAAACTGAGAAGTCGTTTCTACTTTTGTGAGAGTATTGAAGGAACTGAGGTTGCTTGAATCTTCAGCTGTATGGATACATTTACCATTATTACTTTAGCCTGTTTAATTCCAACATCATTTTATGTGTGTGTGTGTGTGTGTGTGGGGGGGGGGGGTCTTGCTTGCTTGTTAAGAGTCCACTACTTTGCTATTATAAGTTAACCAATTTCCAAGTTAAGCATTCAAATGTAATTTTGTCCATTGTTGGACATCCTTGTTTATCCAAGACTAAATCAAAACTCTTTGGAGTAGGGTCTAAGTTTTTCTCTCATTCCTGAGGGTAGAGAGAGGCCTGCTGACAAAATTCCATCCTTTTCTATTTGTTTTTTTGTATTCTGTTCTTAGAAAATACAGTTCTTGTATAAAAAATACACTTTGTTATATAATACCAATTAAACTGAAACAATATGGCTTGTTTTACAAGTTATGCAGTTCATTGATATTGAGGAATGAAACAATCAGAATTTTTTTAGCCAGCTTTTTTACACATATAAAATGATTGTGTTTTTGAGGGGTGTACATTTTATCTGACAAAGTGATTTCAGTGTCAATCCTATTTGAAGGCCAGTTTTCATGTTTAATTGTGATCTATTTCTCCATGTGACTGTACTTCATTTCGAGTAACAAGGCATTACATTTGGGGAGACATTGTGTCTGGTGATAAGACTTTGAAATGAAACATGCAAAAGGTAACCATTATATACAGCATACATCATTGTTATCTCAATAACAACAAATCAAGTGAAAAAAAGATATCTTGGATTCTTAGCAATAGTGGAAAAGCTACTTGAGCACTGAGGGACATGGGAAAGAGGTAACTATGAGCATAGCCTACACCTTATGAAGTCACCTATGTACCTATTATACACCTAATAAAGTTATCTGTGCATCTATCCTGCACCTCATGATGGAGTTTATTTATTTATTGTCATTTGATTACCGGGAAAGTCCAATTGGGTGAAAGCCCATTTTCAGCAGAGGCCTGGGGAGAGTTCCAAATTATTACAAAACAATTCAAGAACAATAATTTTACAATCTTCAAAAATAAAACAAAAACATCTGCAGTTTCAATAATTATAACAAATTAGACATAATATAAGAACATTGGTTAAGAATCAATACAAAGTATATGACAATCACTTATTAATATTTAGAGAAATTGTAAACAGTTTGGAAAAAGATTAAAGGTAAGTTAGTCTAATACGAATAGGAATTGCATATGAAGTGAGGGGAAAACAGGCTTATGATATATTTAGAGAGAAAGACAGGTAAGAGAGTCAGATAGCAGTAAGGAAGTAAGTGAAAAAGGGAGAGTAAGGAGGTGTAAGGAGTGAACAGGTACTTGTTCACATTTAGGGATATAGTTTATCCTGTTTTTGAGCAAGAACAGAGCCAGATTTTAGCTAGGAAGTCTTTCAGACTGGTTTTGAAAGATGGAAGATAACTTAATACAGTTAGCTATGCACCTAGCCTACACCTCACGAAGTTATATATACAGATCGCACTACAGTGGGGAAAAGGCCATATATAACTATCGACAAAATGAGTTTCAGTCAAATAAGTTTTCTGTGAAGTGAGCTTTCAGTGAATTGTGCTCAGGCAACTGAGTTTCAGTGAAATGAGTTTTCAACAAAATAAAGTAGACCCGGAAATGACACATATGTCTCATGAAACCTGCAAGCAACCTAACAGCTCCTCCAAAGTCAATTATAGTTACATTCTTTTCATTTCTTGATAATAAACTAATACTAAGGCCAGCTTGATCCAATCCCCAAAGAAAATTTTGTATTTTTTTATATTAGATTTAATAATGGGCAGGATTCACGAAACCTCCGTGTAAGAGTTAATATGTCTTACACGGAGGCCGCAGTTAAATGGTGTGATGTCAGCATGCTATGCATATTCATGAGGGCATGCTGAATCACACCCTAGGCTAACACGGTCCGTGTAGGAAAGTAGAGGGCGTGTCCGCATGGCGAGTTCTGCAAAGGGACACACCCCCAGAAGAGTCACAGTCCTGAAAGTAAACTCCAACGAGCGAGTCCGCGGAAATGTCAAGAAACACAACACCACACATGCCCCCACAGACTATAAACCCAACTGTAATGTAAAATGTAAAAATCAACATTTTAATTTTTTTTTTTATAATTTCAAAAATGTTTGCCCGTAATTGCACTCGTTTGCGCAGGTGTGCCCTTCGCTCAGCCACAGTTAGCAGTCATTGAAAAAGCATATAAGATTTAAATATACAAATTAAGCCAAGTAGCAGTAGTGTAGCGGTAGAGACGTTGGCCCAAGAGGAGGTAGTCACAGTTTGAGTCCCAACAACATCATTTTCTATTTTTAGTGAAATAAGCACGAAACAATCCCCTGACATATATGTATATATATATATATATATATATATATATATATATATATATATATATATATATATATATATATATATAAAACTATAATTTAAGTAAAATGTAATGAAATGGGCCATGTATTTTTGAAGAAATCTGACACAATAAAAAAAAAAAATTTATAAGTGCCCGTAGCTGAGCAGCACTCTAACAAGCTGAGTATGACTGCCCGTAGGTGAGCAGTGGTTTAACAGGTGTAATATGAGTGCCCGTAGGCGAGCCTATGATGATAGGCTGGTGCGGTTGTGCCACCAGGCAGGTTAGTAATTATTTTGCTGTAATTGTTATAGAATATAAGTGAGACAGCTTGTAAAAGAGTTCAGTGTTGTTACATATTAATAAAGTTAAAATAACACTAGAAGAAAGATTCTGCTAGTATTATATGATTAGATAAGTGATGCAGCCTCTAATCCAGAAATAAAAATTAAACAAGTCTGAAATAGAGATTTTCCACCTGTATTGTAATATCAGATAACTTGCTTCAGCCTGAAAATTACTGGTAAACAAGCTAAAGACGATAGACACGTGTCAAATACATCCCCTTTGAAAATCTGCCATATGAAACAAGTGAGTCTGTTGGAAAGGATTGTTGTAACCAAGTAAGAAATGTTAATAACACCTAGAATTAAGTACCATCTTGAATTGTAAAAATAAAACAAGTGAGAGTGTGATAAAGAGGTATGAATCGACCAAGAAAGCTGTAATAAGTCTTGAATAAAGTTATACTGCAGTCAGTACATAATGAAATGAATGAGACAGCCACAACCAAAGAGTGAAATGGGTGTAATAAAGTACTGAACCTGGAATGTTTGTGTCCCACAATTTGTATATGGTGCTGTACCCTTGCAATATGGAGATAGTATAGTTGTATGAAATACTGAACATCCACAGTTGTCTAGAACCATATAAATCAAATGTAGCAGGATGCTGTACCTGAACACAGCCAGATATGAATGTGTATGAATAAAAATGCAATGTATATTAATGTAGCAGTAACATTCCCATCACCAACATTCCTAAGGTTACATATAAGAAACTGTACTAAGACCTGTAGGGTATATATATATCTGCAGCTACTAGAAATGTACAGCATACGTATAGGTAGTTGAAGTTGTTAATGAAATATTTCTTCACCTTACCCTATTTTCACAAATAATGCCTATCCACACCAAACTGGGTATGTGTATTCACAATTAATTCCCATGGACATTTGTCCTGTTGGTTCATACATATTTGCATGTACGTTGATGCATGTGCCCTGTTCACATATCCAAACCTAATGGCCTGTTGCCATCAATCAACCCTGCATGCTGTTGGATTGTGTACTGTTGTTCAAAATATGCATGTGTTATGCTTGCTGTTCAATGTTTGGAATTCATGGGTGTTTGGTTAATGGGAATATTGATGCATGCTGTTACAACTATTTTTGAATGGTATTGTTTGTTACTAACCGAAAATGTCATAAAATATTGCTAAACATAGGACAACAGGGAAGGCGGGTTCCAGCGGAACCACCTCTCCCACCTCAGCTGGCGAGTGCATCTGGCACTAGTGCCCAGGCCGGAACCTCCTCTGGTGGCCCTGTGCCACCTTTGGGTGGAAGCGCTGCAGGGGATGGGGCTCGTCCCCCATCTGCAAGTGTGGCCAGGGGAGAATGTCCACTCACCCTCCAAAGTGTCTGGTCTGTGGTGCGTAGCGAGATCAGGCATTCTGTGCTTGAACCCCTACGCCAGCTTGAGGCACAGGTGGTGCAACTCATGGTTGTGCCTGCCCATCCTACACAGCCCCCAGCACAGCCCCGTTCTGGGCAGTGAAGGCGCAGTGGCAACTGCCCATGGGTGGGGATCTCAGTTCCACTGTTGCCATCTGTGGGCTCATGGGCTCTCGATATCCAAACATCTGTCCCCGTCAATTGTGTTCACCCCCATGTGTAATACTCCGCCCCTGTATTAGTCTTGTTTGTCTTGTCTATTAACCTCCCCAACCTACCTCCCCAAATATACCTACTTCCTGTACCTCCCATTTCACTCTCACCTGAAAAAAAAATAAAAAAAGGGCACTCTGTTCCCACAAAAAATTATGCCCCATACATAGCTGCCCATTTTGCAGACATGTCTGCTGGACATGTCAACTGGTAATTACAATTGGCTGTACAACATATTTTGTTGTCCTCACCCCTCTCTCAGGGGTGGAAGGTTTCAAATTTCACACCAAATTACACACATATGCACAGCTGTTGCTGATAAAGAAATGGGCAGCTATGGGCCTTTCCTACATCCTTCCTGCAAATCCTGAGCTTGTTTTCCTACTGTCCTACCCTCTTTGTGCCCCCTTTTTCACCACTTTCCTATCTCCCCATTTTCTTTTCTTTCAAAGAAATTAGTGCGGGTGTGCACAAGTGTAAGCACTTTTAAGCAGTAGTCAGCAGGTGTGCGCTTGTGTGCGCAAAGCTAAGCTACAGTGCACATGTGTGAGCACCGTGCAAACCAGCGCTAACCCACTTACAACTGCTTAAAAGTGCCTTAGTCACTCTGAATGACAAGGCCTGTAGTCTGCTCAGCAGCAAAATAAAATTCCTCTGTCAGTCTCGAACCCAGGACCTTGGAAACACTAGTCTGCATGACCTACCACTAAGCAATGACTGATATACAAGAACTTTGTGCTGAAAGCAATATATCATGAAATAGTAGGACTGAATGTAAAGGGAATATAGGAAGGCTATTACACAAAGCTTTTCTTGTATCTTTACTGGCAATTCTTGTGGAATTGCATTACATTAGTGTGATAAGAGAAACAGCCATGCTAGTAGGTAATAATGTGACAGTAGCAACTTGCAAACCACACACACTATCAGAGCAGGATAAACACCGCCATATTTGAATAGGTAAGAGGCCAGACCTTGCAACTGTGACTGATTTACAGGGATGTTCCTGATTTGCAAACAAATGTTAACTGTGCCCCACTGACTCCTTGTGAAATGTACTAACAGTAGGCAGAAAGGTGTGGAATCCCATGTAATGGTAACTCTCAATTAGTTAAAGTACACATTACTTGCATGTCAGAAATGGTGTAGTAATACATATGCTCAAAATACCCCACATTCACAACTGCAGAATATCTGAAATATATCACGGGTGTATCCCACTGATATGTACCATTCCCAGAGGCTGCTAAAATATACACCTGAGAGTATCTGAGGCCTGCAAGTGTCAGAAACTCACAGGCACATCATTCTGTCTGCTGTCACACACTCTGTGAATAGCTGAAGAATTACTTCCACAAGCACACCCTCACGTAGGAGTACAACCCAGAAATATCAAAGGATGTAGCCATCTAATAAAATAAGGACAGTATAGCAGTTTACAAGCACTGCATGTGCCTGATATTCATAACTGTTAGTACAAAGTACAAGGCCCCACTACTGCTCAGCAGCAAAATAAGATACCCTTGTAGGTGTCAAACCCCACACCTTGGCCTTAGCAGACTGCATGCAGTATCACCAAACCACACCAAACATATAAGGAATTGCTGCTGAAAGAAATATATCATGCATTACAAGGAGTGAATGTAAATGGAAAATAGGAAAGCCATAGCAACACATTCCAGTAAAAACACTTAGCAGGCCTTCAAGGAGTGAATTTAAAGGCTAAATAGTGAAGCAATAGCAACACATTGCAAGAGCTACTGTTGTATACCAGTTAATCCACAAGTCCCACAGGAAAGCACATACTCCCATGTAAACAGTATTAGTATTATTAGGTGTCAGTTAACATACACACTGAGAAGAATGAACTGGAAGAAGCAACAGTCAGGTGTCAGTACAACATGCATTTCAGTGCCTACAACACAGCCTTAGATATGAGAGACATGCCAACCTTTACACTCACAGAACAGTGTCCACAGCAAACCAGCATGGGAGAGAGAGAGAGAGAGAGAGAGAGAGAGAGAGAGAGAGAGAGAGAGAGAGAGAGAGAGAGAGAGAGAGAGACAGAGAGAGAGAGAGAGAGAGAGAGAGAAAAAAAAAATAATAAAAAGAAAAAACCATCAAGACAGCAGCAGCAAGCCGTACAGCAGCAAGCCATCCAAAACAGCAGTCAGAAACAAAGGTAATGTAAAGTACATAATCTAATAATCTACATACTGTGAACCCTCAATATGTGTCAAGCAGTCTGTATCTATATTTAAATGAAGATGTGCATAGGGAAAGGGACATACTGCAACTGTTAGTGAAGACTGGACATACATATGCAGTTAAAGGTTGCTAACAGTATGCTGCCGTAGGCCCAGCGCCAATAGCATACTAACTACCTATGACACAATGCACATACACATGTACTCATTGCAATACCAACTAAGTGAGGTGGAATGAGTGTGCCACTGACTGGGTGCAAGGTCTGTAATGGTGTGATTGCTCAGCATGACTTTGTGTCTGTCATGGTAGTGTGTGTCCTTGGTGTGAGGCCAGAGAAAGATGTGTCAGTTATTGGGATACAAACATACTACATTGCCATATGTTGTGTTGTGGTTCTGTGTATATGACTGCGGTGTAGGTAGGGGTATGGCCGCAAAGACTAGGGTGCATTACCATTGAAATTGTAACTGTGCATTGCATGCATTGCATGGGGTGACAACATTCCCCATCCATTACTTTAATACATACCCCCAGTGTGAGGTTGTGCATTGGACCTCAAACAGTGTGCTGAGTGCTGGTGTATACTAGTTTGTTGTATGGAGTGTAGCAGGCACTGTCACACAGTTGTTGGCTGAGCACTATGTGGTAATTTACATGTGTATCCCCTGATAGACAGTCAGATGCTATATATGGCAGTTCAGTGATATCAGTACAGTAGAGTATTATATGTGCCATGTTACTTGCTCACATATTTTCCTTTTCCTTCCAGGGCAATGGTGCATCAACACAACCCCTGTTATTCAGCAGCAGAGGATGAGGAGATGCACCAGAGCCGGGTGTGGGATTTTTCAACACTCTTTTCCCAGACCAGCCAAAACCAGCAGGAGAGGGCTGCACTGTGGCAAGACCTTGTCCGTCGGGTAAATGACATAAGCATGCATAACCAGACATATGAGCAGGTACACCATCACTGCAGTGATTTAATTAGAAATGTCTGTCAGTGTGCGTCTGATATCCACAGGCAACAGCTTGCCACAGATGGTGTGGCACCTATACACCCCCCCCCACCAGACTGGAGGAACTCCTCCAAAGTGTTGTGGCTCCAGCCCAACAACAACAACATCCATAGACGTGTGTAATGATGAAGGCTGGAGCCACCCAGCATGTGGACATGGAGTGTGCAGGTAACATGCCATATCTGTAGTTGACTGTTCTCTCACTCGTAGTTTATGCATGTGTGAGATGTGTACTGTGTTTGTAGCTGTTATCCTGGACATTATTGTGCAAGACTGATATTCTTAATATCAGCAGTACACCTGTGAAAGCCAACTGTTGTACTACTGTACTGTATCATACTCATAGTATCAATGGCACAGTTGTGCCCACTGACAATAACTGTCTTATTTGTGCAGGTCCCTCTGGAGTAACAGCAAGGCAGCCAATCCATGCTGGTGAGTGTGTAATAACAATACTTTTAATACTAATGATAATAATAGTAATAATACCCTCAAACAGTATTGTTATGTGTTGGATTGCAGGTGTGTTTGTGTGTGTGTTTGTATCTCATGTACTGAGGAGTGTGCATGTGCCCATGTGTGCATGTGTGCATGTGCCCATGTGTGCATGAGCACATGTGTGCATGTGCCCATTTGTGCATGAGCAAATGTGTGCATGTGCCCATGTGAGCGTGTGCCCATGTGTGCATGTGCCCATGTGTGCATGTGCGCATGTGTGCATGTGTGCATGTGCATGTGTGCATGTGTGCATGTGTGCATGTGTGCATGTGCCCATGTGTGCATGTGCCCGTGTGCATCTGTGGTAACATTGTGTACACATTGTAAACTGTGTTTCCTGTCTTCCTCTCACAGGTTCTGGTGTTACTCTGGTGGTGTGCAGCAGGGAACCTGAAACCACTGCTGGGGATAGTGATAATGATGATACATGTGTAATGGCACAGGGAGGTGTGTCAGGGTCTGTTGTTGGTCAGCCAATCGACAGTACACAGCAGTCAACCCCATCAATGCGCACAGTCATCCTGCCGATGCATCCATTGTCACCAATGTCCTTAGCTGAGGGACAACATACAGTGGGCATTGACCAGGGTAATGTGGTATCAGTGGCACATGCATCTCCTCACAGCAGCCATGGCCAGAGCCCTGACATGGTACCACACAGGCAGATGTCCAGGGGTTCTTGTGGGAGCATCCGTGGTCATACTGCCCCTGTCAGATGTGCCCACAGAGGTCTTTCAACCTCAGCTATGTTCCGGGCTGTAATGCAGGCACAGGCACATATGGAACAGTACACCAGACAGGGTCTGAGGGAGCTTAGTGCACATCACACTGCTATGAATGACACTATGCGTGACGTTGCGGCTGCCATCCATACTGTCAGCAAGGTCATTGACAGACGTTGGGGGGACACATTAGATCTGTTCCACAACTACATGTCCATGAGCCAGGGCAATGCAAGACGGTTGAGGTGTCAACATGGATGTATGCCAGCAACATCAGCAGCTGGCAGTCATCGTGGACAACAAACCCGCAGACGCTCCCATAGTGCCAGTACCAGCCCCAGCAATGCTGGGTCTGTGCTGTCATCAGACCACCCTAGGAGACCACGTGCACATGGCTCTGGACAGTCCCAGCAGGGACATGTGTCCAGTCATCAACCAACTGCTTCTGTTGACAGTACCCAGTCTGGTTTAATACCTGATACTGTCCGTAGCACCCCTGCCAGGCACACGTACCGTGTCCTTGGCCAGAGACAGTGATCTGTATGACCTGGCAGGTACAGTCTCTGGCTGTCCACAAACACCCGTATATGGCAGCCATGAGGTGGAACTGTGTGCATGCATACACACATGCATAATGCTAACACCTAGGGCTAACACATACACACACACACCGCATCAACATTGCCCCATGTTGTACTGTTGTCCCTCACTAACACACACACACATACATGTCGATTGGATGTATCAGTGGCAGACTCAGGCATATCAAGTACACACCCTGTGCATATGATGAAACTGTGCCACCTCCTGCAATCTGTCACATTGATGCAGGAACAGGATAACATGGTGCTGATGCACAGGGTGACTACATAGAACTGTAGTAATATTATCATGTTTCACTTGAAAGAAAGTTACTGTTTGTCATTTTTGCATTTAAGTTACCTGTAACACATTGCATTTAAGTTACCTGGCACTTGCTCACTAAAGCAGTTATATAAGTCAGCACTAAAATATTAAAAGCACTACACCCTCACAAACTCCCCTTGAGTACCTCGTTCCCCATTGGCCCTTTTTTCAATTATAAAGGAATTCCCAATACTATTCTAGCATGTCCAAAGGTCAGTTGTCAATCTCCTCTCCAGTCCAGCTGGTGAATCTGGGAATCTTGAGGCAATGTTACAACTGCCACATGTACACAGACAACCCTCTCTTCCTCCCAACAAATTCCAACACATGTAAGAGATGCAACCATATAGCCATACTGGAGGCTAAGCTCTCTCAACTCAGTAATGGCAAAACCAGTCAGGAAGAGAAGGACACCACACTCACTACAATTCCAGTCTCACATAGACCTACCATGACAGCAAACCAAACACATAAACACACAAAAACATACTCGGAAGCTCTAAATAAAAATCTGCCTAAGCAGCAGAGACCTCCAAAGCAGACACCCAAGCAACCACTACCCCAAAACAAAACACATGCAACACATAGCTCACAAAGCCAGTGTGCCAAACAGTCACAGCCCTTAAGGCTAAACAACACACCTGATACACTTGTAATAGGTGACTCTATCATCAGGCACACTGACGTCCCACTCACCAGGCTGAATAAGGAGAAGGTCACGGTGAGCTGCCTGTCGGGCGCTAGGATCCGCCACATAACACAAGCACTCAGGTCACTCCAAGGCAAGTACAAATATGACTCAGTCATTGTCCATGCTGGTGTGAATGACTTGAGACGTACCTCCCTGGACTACATGAAAAGAGACATAGAGGAGCTCTCCGAGCATGTAGCCCAGGCCGGTATGACCCTGAACTTGAGTAGCATCTTACCCTCACCAAGAATGATGCCACAATATGAAGACAAGATGATCAATTTCAACAATTGGCTTAAGTATTGGTGTCATTCAAAGGGGATCCAATGCCTGTCAGCCTGGCATGACATGCTCGACAAGCCACGATGCTTCGCTAGGGACGGCTTGCACCTGTCACCCCTGGGCTTTTGGATATTGGCAAAGGCTCTTGCTACCCCCATAGTGCCTTTTTTAGGCAAGGCTCAAAAGACAAACCCACCTCCATATGTATCACAAGGGATAAGAAACTAAGAGTAATGCTACTCAACGCCAGAAGTCTAAACCTCAAGATGCACACATTCGAAACTCTCCTTAGCATGGAGAACATCGATATCTGTGCAGTAACAGAAACCTGGTTCAAGGCTCCTGAGAGCACCCCAGCACTACCAGGTTATACCTCATACCATGCTTTTCGGCCCCAAAACTTGGACCGAACCACAAAAGGAGGGGGAAGTATCAATATTCGTCAAAGATACCCACACCTCCAGGTTGGTGGCACAGCACAAAGCATCAGAGACTATCCATGTGCAACTAACAGTGGGTAAAACTGCCTTCCAGTTTATAGCCTGCTACAGACCACCCTCCCAAACCCAGGAACCCCACTCGGCCTTCCTGAGAACACTGGAAAATATGGCGGTCTCTCCAAACACCATTATATTGGGCGACTTCAACTACCCAAACATAGACTGGGAGCATTACTCTAGCTCCAACACCCTAGCCCAAAGGTTCCTAGAATTTATAAACTCAAATGCTATGGAACAACTTGTTACCACTCCCACAAGAGGGGAAAACATACTGGACCTGATCATCACCAACATGGGGACTCTATGCTCCAGACCAGAAGTGTATCCCTCACTGGTAAGATCAGATCATAAACTAATCTCACTGGATATTCACATCCCCACTCCACCCCCTGCCCAGAAAACCACAGTGAAAAACTTCTCTAAAGCAAATTTCACACTCCTCAAAACTGAGGTGGAATCCTTCAAAGCCCCCGGGCCTGTGGAAAATACGGCCCAGACCACAGAATCCTTTATAAACGCATTCTATGAACACCTTCAGGAATGCATGGATCATGCAATCCCAAATAAAACCAAGACCCAATCCTCCAAAGGCAGACATCCTGTCTGGTGGACCCCAGCCATAAACAAACTATACAAAAGAAGGAGGAAACTGCTACATGATAGAGCAAAATTCCAAAAAGGGAAGGCATCTCTGATCAGGAATAGCAAAAAACTATGGGCACTCACAAAATCGTCTAAGGCCAGCTTCAAGAGAAAAATTGCACAGGACACTAAGGATAATCACAAGGCTTTCTTTAGTTATGTTAGGAACCTGGGTGGGAATTCCCAGATATTCTCAGAATTAGTCCAAAATGACAAAAAATACACTGAACCCACAGACATTGCCAACATCCTAGCTGACAGGTTCAGTGCAAACTTCTCTCCCCTCCACCAAAAGGGCAAATATCTATCCCAGCAGAGTGCTGCCCCCCTGACATCTCAGATGCTCAGGTAAGAGCTGCCCTCTCCAAAGCAAAAAACACAGCATCAATGGGACCAGACGGTGTCCTGGGCTGCATCCTACATGAACTCCAAGAAGAGCTAAACCCATACATAAAGCTACCGTTCAGTCTCAGCCTTACTGCATGATATGTACCTAAAGAGTGGCGTACAGCAACAGTGGTCCCTCTCCACAAAGGTGGTGCCTCAACGGATCCTGGAAACTATCGCCCCATAAGCCTGACTAGCTTGGTCTGCAAAGCTATGGAAGGGATCATCATGGACCTCATAAATAAAGATATTGGGGACCTACAGACACTGGATCTTACCTAGTTCGGCTTTGTTAAGGGCAGCTCCTACCTCTTAAACCTGGTTGATTTCTTTGAAACAGTCACCAAGGCCATTGATGAGGGGAAGGTGGTCCACACAGCCTACCTGTACCTCGCAAAAGCCTTCGATACAATACCCCACTCGGGCATTATAGATAAGCT
This sequence comes from Protopterus annectens, assembly GCF_019279795.1. Classification (NCBI taxonomy): domain Eukaryota; kingdom Metazoa; phylum Chordata; order Ceratodontiformes; family Protopteridae; genus Protopterus; species Protopterus annectens. Next base: position 24,693,436 of record NC_056746.1, read on the forward strand.
CACCAGCTTAAATATAAACCCCTATGTCACTAGATGGGTTGCAAACTAGCTCAAGGACAGAACCCACATGGTTAGAATTGCTGGAGCCATGTCAGACTCCAAACCAGTTACAAGTGGCATCCCACAAGGCTCAGTCCTGGGACCTCTCTTGTTCGGTATATATTTCTCGGAGGTACAGGCCAACACGGAAGGACTGTGGCTGACCAAGTTTGCAGATGACTACAAACTGGGCGCCATAATCGACTCTCCAGCCAACACAAGCATCCTCCAAAAGGGCCTCATAGAAACAGACAACTGGTGCCAGAGCCATGGCCTCAAGCTAAACACCAAAAAGTGTATAGTCATCCCCTTTGGCAAAAACAAAGTGCCCACAAATTACCACATAGGTGGTAATCCATTAAGTGCAGAAGAAGTAATTAGGGACCTGGGGACCCAAGTTGATAGCAATCTCTCATTTGACAACCACGTGGCCAAAGTGGTTAGGAAAACATTTTATATAGCCCACCTAATCACGAAGGGATTCACATCTAGATCAGGGGAGGTCATCGTGCCTCTTTACTCATCCCTCATCAGGCCCATAATTGAGTACAATGCCCCTTTTGGGATGTACCTTACCAGACACCTGCAGCAACTGGAAAGACCCCAAAAGTACCTCACCAAGAGGATCAAAGGGCTCAGACAGATGCCATATGCTGCCCAGTTAAAGAAACTCCAGCTCTACTCAGTGGCATACCACCTGCTCAGAGGCGATCTGTGCCTGACGTATAAAGCCATGTCCAACCCGGAATTAATGGACATGCTGCACCTCAGAAAATCCAAATCCCATCGAGCTATGCACTCGAGAGACTTGAACCTCAGCACTGAAATAAATAGGACATGCTGGAGGGACAGATTCATAACCCAGAGGCTCTCTTCACTCTGGAATAAAATCCCAGTCCAGGTTAGGCAGAGTCCCTCATTGACTCTCTTCAAGAGGAATCTTGATGAGTGGATGAGAGATCATAGGTTTACCCCAGGTATCACTTCTGTGTCACTGTTAGACAGTGGCACAGTATGCTAACCTCGAAAAAGGGCATAGCAAAATTAATTTAAAATGGGTGGTGAAAGCCAAACACACTCTGGCTAGGCTTATAAATGCCCTAGGGCAGATAACCTAGTATGAACCTATGAACCTATGTTGTTAACAGTACAGTGTAATGATATCATTGTTGGTATATCCCAGCATGCCTGATGCATTAACAGTGTGATTATCATTGTAGTTTTTTATGCACCACTATTAATTACAAAAGTGTAATGTTTGCACATCTTTGCATTCTGGTGGTAAGGCTGAAAACAGAAGGCCACCTACATAGGTAGCACAGGGGATAAGAAAATGGAAGTAATGATACTCAATGATGGACATGTAAACACAAGGCCACCTACATAGGTAGCACAGGGGATAAGAAAATGGAAGTAATGATACTCAATGCCGGACATGTAACCCGCAAGATGCATGCAGTCCAAACTCTACTCTGCATGGAGAATGTTGATATCTGTGCAGTAATAGACAACAGGTTCAAGGCTCCCAAGAGCACCCTAGCACTAACTGGTTACACCTCATACCATGCTTGACAGCCCCAAAACACGGAACTAACTATGAAAGGAGGGTGAGTCTCAATAAATGTCAAGGATACACACCCCCCCAGGTTGTTGCCACAGCATGAAGCATCACAGACTATCCACGTGCAACTAACAGTGGGTTAAACTGACTTCCAGTTCATAGCCTGCTACAGACCACCTTCCTAAACACAGGTAACCCACTTGGCCTACTTAAGAACACATGAATATATGAAGGTGTCTCCAAACAACATTATATTGGGCAGCTGCATCTACCCACACATAGACTGGGAGCATTACTGTAGCTCCAACACCCTAGGTGAAAGGTTCCTAGAATCCATACACTCAAATGCTATGGAACAACTTGTTACCAATCCCACAAGAGGGGAAAACATACTGCACCTGATCATCACCAACATGTGGACTCTATGCTCCAGACCAGAAGTGCATCCCTCACTGGTAAGATGACACCATAGAGTAATCTCACTATATTCACATACCAACCCCAGACCCTGCACAGAAAACCACAGTGAAAAAGTTGTGTAATGCAAAGTCCATGTATTCACATGAGGCAGGCTTCACACATAGGAACTATTTAAGGTCGCAGGTACATATCTCTATGTGGCACACACATACCTCATGTGTGCATTGAAATTACTGCTATAATATATGTCATACAATAATAAAAGCAACACCCACCACACATTGACAAACACACACATGGCATTTGTAAGATTCAAACCCCTACCTAACTAGGTTATGACACTTGAGAGAGACGCATTAGCAGAGCGCACTATTCACATTACTGGGAGGCTTTCCTTCTCCTGCTATACTTATAGGGTGCTGACATCATCAGTCTTTCAAAAGAGGAATGTACATCATGTAGTGTGTTCTTCCATTTGCCAAAAGGGCCATTACTTTCCAAGAAAATTGCACACACCCTGTCCCTCCCAAACACACACACACTGAGCATTTGCAGGATTCAAGCCCCTACCTAACTATGTTATGACACTTGAGAGAGATGCATTAGCAGAGTGCACTATTCAAATTACTGGGTGTCTTTTCTTCTCCTGTAGTATTTATAGGGTGCTGACATCATTATTTAGAAAGAGGTGCGTACATCTATTACTATCCGTCAGTATGGGGGATAGCATATATATGCATTAACAGACGCCTACTTCAGGGTCACATATGCACATCAGCACTACCAGGTTATGTTTTATACCATGCTCCATGACCACAGGGCTTGTAACACACAACACAACCAGTTCAGACCTCCCCTCCCATATCCAGGAACCACACTTGGCTTCCCTGGGAACAGTGTAGGATATGAAGGTGTTCACATACACCATTACAGTGGTTAACTTCAGATACAGGAATATTGAGTGGGGGAACTACTCAGGCCTCAACAAGATCACCCTACAGCCACTGCAATTTTGAATCCATGTGCTATGGCAGGACCAATCACCACAGCCACAAGGGGGAATACATATAGGACCTGACCATCAGCAACATGGGGACTCTATGTTCCACACCAGAGGTAGACCACCATTGTTAATATCTGACCATAACCAACTTTCCCTGGACATCCATATCCCATCCCCACCCCCAGGCAAGGAAATCACTGCAAACAAAGTATTCATCAAAAGCAGACTTTGCACTTGTGAAGACTGGGATGGAATACTTCAAAGGACCCATGCTGGAGGATTATACAGGCCAATCTGCAGAATCCTTGACAAATGCATTCGATGAGCATCTGGAAGGTTTGCATTGATCATGCTATCCCAAATAAAACCAAGACTCCTCCACAACAGGAGACCTGTCTGGTTTACACCAGCCATATATAAGCTGTACAACAGAAGGAGGGAGCTAATACATTACAGAGCAATATCCCACAGAGGGAGGACATCTCTGAACAGTATTGGCAAGACACTTCAATCCCTCAAAATCATCACTTGCAAGTGTTGACAGTGAAATTGTCCACACACTGCAGATAAGGTTCCCCTCAGTCTGGAATTGAATCCCAATTAATGTTATAACTCCTCACTAACCCTCTTCCAGTAATCTCCAGCCACATGGATGTGACATTGCAAATTCAACCCCTGGGATCTCCACTGTGTCCCTGCTTGATGGAGGCACAGCACACTGGGAGGCAGACACCAAATACACTCTGGCTAAGCTTATGTATTCCCTAGGGCAAACAGCCTAGTATTGACCTCTACACCCATATGTTTAAGTTTCAGATGCACAATATTTGTTGCTGATAAACTGTTTGCAGGTCTTTATTGCCATAGCTTTCCCTGTTTCTATGAACAACTTGTGTATCTGTGGAAGATGTTTGAATATGAGAGGGATCCACTATATTACTTATGTCTCTGTTGTCATTTAACTGTGTGCACTGGGCAGATTGCTGTATTGTGGGAGTTTCCTGGCTTAACACATACAAATGCCAGATATGTGTGGCCAACTGCTATACTGAGACATGGCCAAAGTGTGTGAGCATGCCCAGTTCAGGCTTTCCATGGCTTGTTGCTTGACATATGTCTCATTTATCAAAGTGTGCGAGCATGCCCAGTGTGAGCTTTCCATATGTTGAGATCTGAGGTCCACCACATTTGTGGTTGTGTGTGAACTTCAACAATATTTCACATTTATAGCTGTGTGTTGGAAGTCATGTTGTGTTCTTACTACCCAACTGCTTTTTGTCTGAACCCAACAGGGATTATGCTATGCCTGCAGGGTTTCCATGGGATAGTTTGCATACAGTTGTCCACATTCTTTCATACTGACCAAATACTGTAATATCGTATAGTGTATTGGTTCGGTCCTTTCACTGCGGTGGACAGTATCCTGGGTTTCAGTCCTATCACTGCTTTAAATATTCATAGTGAGCACACCAGACTGGTTAAGGACCAGTTGGGCATATATGACCATGTTGCATTTTGCTCAGCTATGGACTACTTAAACCAGGCTTGTCCAACATTAGTAGTGTATTCCGCAACTTGGGTGGACATTGACAAACACTAGCTATGTGCCCTAGGCCATTTCTAATGCTAGTCAGTGTGTTTGTCCTTCAACACACATTTTAACTGGAGTTTGCCATGACATTTTTCAAAGTTAGTATACTGTGCCTCTGTCTACCCATGACATAAAAGTGATACCCAGGGTAAACCTACCATCTCCCATCCACTTATCAAGATTCCTCTTGAAGAGAGTCAATGAGGAACTCTCTGGCTAACCTGGACTGGCAGTTTACTCAAGAGTGGAGGGAGCTTCTGGGTTATGGATCAATCACTACAGCATGTCCTGGTTAAGTCATTGCTGAGGTTCAGGACTCTCATGTGCATAGCTCACTGGCATTCAGATTTTACAAGGTGCAGCATATGCATTGATTCCAGCTTGGACATGGCTTTATACATCAGGCACAGATCGCCTCTGGGCAGGCAGTATGGCACTGTGTGGAGCTGCAGTTTGTTTAATCAGGCAACACATGGCATCTGTTAGAGCCCTTTGATCCTCCTGGTGAGGTACTTTTGGGGTCTTTCCAGTTGCTGGAGGTGTCTGCTAAGGTACATCCCACAAGGGCCATTGTACTCAATTGTGAGGCTGATGAAGGATGACTGAAGAGGCATGGTGAGCTCCCCTGATCTAGATGTGAATACCTTCATGATTAGGTGGGTATATGATATGTTTCTCTAACCACTATGGCCACATGGTTGTCAAATGCAAGATTTCTATCAACTTGTGTCCCCAGGTCTCTTATTACTTCTAAAGTACTTAATGGGTTAACACCTATGTGGTAATTGGTGGGCACCTACTGTTTTTCCAGAGGGGATGACTATACACTTTTCTGCATTTAGCTTGATGACTTGGCTCTGGCACCAGTTGTCTGTTTCTATGAGGCCGTTTTGTAGGATGCTTGTGTCAGCTGGAGGGTCAGATATGGTGCCCAGTTTGTAGTCATCTGCAAACTTGTTCAGACACAGTTCTTCCATGTTGGCCTGTACCTCTGGAAAATATATACCAAACAAGGGAGGTCCCAGGACTGAGCCTTGTGGGATGCCAGTTGTAGCTGGTTTGTAGTCTGACATGGCTGCAGCATTTCTGACCATGTCAGTTCTGTCCTTGAGCTGGTTTGCAACCCATCTACTTGAACAGGGGTTTATATTTAAGCTGGTGAGCTTATCTATAATGAACAAGTGGGGTATTGTATGGAAGGCTTTTGCAAGGTCCAGATAGGCTGTGTGGACCACATTCTCCTCATCAATGGCCTTGGTGACTGTTTCCAATGAGTCAAACATATTTAAGGGGCAATATTTGCCCTTAAGAAAGCCACAGTGGGTAGGGTCCAGTGTCTGTAGGTCCCCAATATCTTTATTTCTGAGGTCCATGATGATCCTTTCCATAGCTTTGCAGACCAAGCTAGTCAGGATTCTGGGGTGATAGTTTGCAGTATCCATTCAGGCACCACCTTTGTGGAGAGGGACCACTGTTGCTGTACACTGCTCTTTGGGTACATATCCTGTAGTAAGGCTGAGATTGAGCAGTAGTTTTATTTGGTGTTCCATTCTTCTTGGAGTTCATGATGGACGCAGCCCAGGACACCATCTGGTACCACTGATGCTGTGTGTTTTGCTTTGGAGATGCTGGCTGTTACCTCAGCATCTGCAATGTCAGGGGGCCAGCACTCTGCTGGGATAGATATTTGGCATTTTGGTGGGGGGGGGTTTGCACTGAACCTGTCAGGTTGGATGTTGGCAATGTGTGTGGGTTTGGTGTATTGTTTGTAATTTTGGAGTAATTCTGAGCATATCTGTGAATTTCCACCAAGGTTCCTACCATCAGTTAAGAAAGCCTTGTGATTATCCTTAGTGTCCTGTACAATTTGTATCTTCATAGGTTCATAGGTTCATACTAGGCTATCTGCCCTAGGGCATTTATAAGCCTAGCCAGAGTGTGTGTGGCTTTTGCCACCCCCTGGAATGTGAATATTATGCCCATTTAGGGTTTAGTTTACTGTGCCTCTGTCTAGTAGTGACACAGAGATGACCCCCGGTGTAAACCTATGATCTCCCATCACTCGTCAAGATTTCTCTTGAAGAGAGTCAGTGAGGGCCTCTGCCTAACATGGACTGGGATTCTGTTCCAAAGTGTAGGGAGCCTCTGGGTTATGAATCTGTCCCTCCAGCACATCCTATTTATTTCTGTGTTGAGGTTCAAATCTCTCACTCTCGTGGCTCTGATGGATTTGGATTTTCTGAGGTGGAGCATGTCCATTAATTCCGGATTGGACATGGCCTTGTACATCAGACATAGATCACCTCTGAGTAGGCGGTATGCGACTGGATAGAGCTGGAGTTCCTTCAGCCAGGCAGCATATGACAAATGTTTGAGACCCTTTATCCTCTTGGTGAGGTACTTTTGGGGTCTTTCTAACTGCTGCAGGTGTTGGGTAAGGTACATCCCAAATGGGGCATTGTACTCAATTATGGGCCTGATAATAGAAGAGTATAGGGGCACAATGACCTCTCTTGATCTACATGTGAATGCTTTCATGATAAGGTGGCCAATATAGAAGGTTTTCCTAGCCACCTTGGCAATGTGAGTGTCAAATGAGAGGTTACTGTCAGCTTGTGTCCCTAGGTCCCTGATTACTTCTTCCATACTTAATGGATTACCACCTATGTGGTAATTTGTGGGTACCTTGTTTTTCCCAAAGGGTATGACTATACATTTTTTGCCATTCAGTTTAAGGCCATGGCTCTGGCACCAGTTATCCATTTCTATGAGGCCTTTCTGAAGGATGCTTGTGTCCGCTGGAGTATCAATTATGGCACCCAGTTTGCAGTCATCTGCAAACTTTTTCCGCAACAATCCTCCTATGTTTGCTTGCACTTCAGAAAAATAAATGCTGAACAAGAGGGGTCCCAGGACAGAGCCCTGTGGGACACCGCTTGTGACTGGCTTAGAGTCTGACATGGCTCCAGCAATTCTGACCTTGTGGGTTCTGTCCTTGAGCCAGTTTGCAACCCATCTTATGACATATGGGTTTACATTTGAGCTGGTGAGCTTGTCTATGATGCCCGTGTGGGGTATTGTGTCGAAAGCTTTTGCAAGGTCAAGGTAGACAGTGTGAACTGCCTTACCCTCATCAATGGCCTTAGTGAGTGTTTCAGAAAAGTCGACCAGGTTCAAAAGGCAGGATCTGCCCTTGACAAAGCCAAATTGGGTAGGATCCAGTGTCTGTAGGTCCCCAATGTCTTTGTTTATGAGTTCCATAATGATCCTCTCCATAGCTTTGCAGACCAGGCTCGTCAAGCTTTTGGGGCTTTAATTTCCAGGGTCTGTAGAAGCACCTCCTTTGTGGAGTGGGACCACTGTTGCTGTACGCCATTCTTTGGGTACATATCCTGTAGTAAGGCTGAGATTAAACAGCAGCCGTATGTGCGGGTTTAGTTCCTCTTGGAGTTCATGTAGCATGCAACCTGGGACACCGTCTGGTCCCATTAATGCTGTGTTTTTAGCTTTGGAGAGGGTGGCTCTCACCTGGGCATCTGAGATGTTAGGGAGGCTACACTCTGCTGGGATAGATATTTCTCCTTTTGGGGGGGAGGGGGAATTTGCACTGAACCTGTCTGCCAGAATGTTGGCAATGTCTGTGGGTTCAGTGTATTTTGTGTTGTTTTGGACTAACTCTGAGCATATCTGGGAGTTTCCACCCAGGTTTCTAACATAAGTAAAGAAGGCCTTGTGATTGTCTTTTGTGTCCTTTGCGATTTTTCTGTCAAAGTTGGCCTTGGATGATTTTATGAGTGATCATGGTTTTTTGCTAGTACTGATCAGAGATGCCTTCCCTTTTAGGGATTTTGCTCTGTCATGTAGTAACTTACTCCTCCTGTTGTAAAGTTTGTTAATGGCTAGGGTCCACCAGACAGGATGCCTGCCTTTGGGGGAATGGGTCTTGGTTTTATTTGGGATTGCATGATCCATGCATTCTTGAAGGTGTCCGTAGAAAGTGTTTATAAAGGATTCAGCGGTGAGGTCTGTGGTTTCCAGTGGCCCAGGGGCCTTGAAGGATACCACTTCAGTCTTAAGAAGTGTGAAGTCAGCTTTTGAGAAATTCTTCATTGTGGTCTTTTGTGCATTGGGTGGAGGCAGGATGTGGATTTGCAGTGAGATTAATTTATGGTCTGATCTCAGCAATGACGGGTATACTTCTGGTGTGGAGCATTGTGTCCCCATGTTTGTGATGATCAGGTCTAATATATTATCTCCTCTTGTGGGAGTGGTGACTAGTTGTTCCATTGCATTTGAGTTTATGAATTCTAGGAACCTTTGGGCTAGGGTGTTGGGGCTTGAGTAATGCTCCCAGTCTATGTTTGGGTAGTTGACGTCTCCCAATATGATGGTATTTGGAGAGACATTCATACTCTTCAGTGTCTTCAGGAAGGCTGAGTGGGGTTCCTGAGTTTGAGAGGGTGGTCTGTAGCATGCTACAAACTGTACGGCAGTTTTGTCTATGGTTAGTTGCACATGGATGGTCTCCGATGCTTCGTGCATTGCCAGTAACCTGGAGGTGTGGGTATCTTTGATGAATATGGCTACTCCCCCTCCTTTTGTGGTTCGGTCCAAGTTTTGGGGCTGAAAAGCATGATATGAGGTATAACCTGGTAGTGCTGGGGTGCTCTCAGGAGCCTTGAACCAGGTTTCCATCACTGCACAGACATCAATGTTCTCCATACTGAGGTGGGCCTCGAGAGCATGCATCTTGAGGTTTAGACTTCTGGCATTGAGCAGCATTACCCTTAGTTTTTTTCCACTTGTGTTTTCTAGGGAGGTGGGTTTGTCTTTTGAGCCTTGCCTAAAAAAGGCACTATGGAGGTGGCAAGAGCCTTGGCCAATATCCGGAAGCCCACGGGTGACAGGTGCAAGCCATCCCTTGCAAAGCAGCGTGGCTTGTCAAGCATGTCATCCCGAGCAGACAGACATTGGATCCCCTTAGAATGACACCAGTAATTGAGCCAATTGTTAAAGCTGATCATTCTGTGTTTGTACTGTGGCATCATTCTTGGTGAGGGTAAGATGCTGCTCAGGGTCAGGGTCATACCAGCCTGGGCTACATAATCAGAGAGCTCCTCTATGTCTCTTTTCATGTAGTCCAGGGAGGTATGTCTTAGGTCATTCACATCGGCATGGACAATGACTGAGTCATATTTGTACTTGCTTTGGAGTGACCTGAGTGCTTGTGTTATGTGGCGGATTCTAGCATCCGACAGGCAGCTTACTGTAACCTTTTCCTTGTTCAGTCTGGTGAGCAGGACATCAGTGTGTCTGACTATGGAGTCACCCATTACAAGTGTATCAGGCATGTTGTTTGGCCTTAAGGGCTGAGACTGTTTGGCACACTGACTTTGTGAACTATGTGTTGCATGTGCTATGTTTTGAGGTAGTGGTTGCTTGGGTGTCTGCTTTGGAGGCCTCTGTTATTTTGGTAGATTTTTAATTAGAGCCTCCTGGAATGTTTTTGTGTGTTTATGTGTTTGGTTTGCAGTTGTGATAGGTCTATGTGAGACTGGGTTTGTGGTGTGTGTGGTTACCTTCTCCTCCTGACTGTTTTTGCCAGTACTGAGTTCAGAGAGCTCAGCCTCCAGTTTGGCTAAATAGTTGCATCTCTCACATATATTTGTATTTGTTGGGGGGAGGAGGGGGTTGTCTGTGTACATGAGGCAGGTGTAACATTGCCTCAAGATTCCCAGATTCAACATGTTGTAGCTGGCCTTAGAGGATTTTATGTGTGGCCATATTTTTTTACCATAATACTGATCAGTGATTACTTCCCTTTTTGGGTTTTGCTTTATCATGTAGTAGCTTCCTCCTTCTCTTGCATGGTTTGGTAATGGCTGGGGTCCACCAGGCCAGATGCCTGCGTGTATGGGATTGGGTCTTGGTTTTATTTGGGATTGCATAATCCATGCATTCCTGAATGTGTTCATAGAATGCATTTATAAAGGGTTCTGAGGACTGGCCCATATTTTCCACAGGCACAAGGCCTTTAATGGATTTCACCTCAGTTTGGAGGTGTGCAACATTTGCTTTACACATGTTTTTCACTGTGGTTTTCTGCCAGGGTTTGCTGGAAGAGACGCATATTGCTGGCCAATACCTCATGGGAATTGGGGAAATATATATGATCACCGACATGTGCTGACATGGCATCCAGGAACTGGTGCAGTACTCTGGATGCTAATGCCTGTGATATCCCCATCATATCACCAGTTGGTCTCTGGAAGGTACCAGTTGCTAGTATTCTTAGGCCAACACATACCTTGATTTCCACTGGGATGTGTTCCCCTCTGTTGGTTCTGTGTGTGAGGCGTGGCCTGCACAGCTCAACAATTTGCTGTAGGAGGTCTCTGTCCACTCTATAGTGCTCCACTATCTCCAGCTCATGTAATCCCTGGTAGGTGACCCTGGGCCTGTACACTTTTCTCCGTCTCCTCACTGTGGGTTGTCCAGCAGCATTTACATAGTCACCACCCTCAGCATGTTGCATATGTCTCCTTATAACAGCTATGGCAGCCCCTAGCATTTTTGGTCTGAGTGAAGCTTTTTCAGTTTTCACTTCTAATAGCTTACTCCTCTGTTGCAGTGGCTCTTGAGAGAAACATACTGCACTGTTGTTTGCAGAGTTTTAAGTGCTGGGCTGGGCTACTGTTCTGCCTGTGTAATTGCCTGCTTCTGATTGTTTTCACCTGCTAGCTCTGCCAGTATTCCCTGCTAGCTTCCTACTACTTCTTCTGCTTCCTTTTTCCTTTCTGTTTCCACAGGGGGGAACGACGAGCATACAAGTGCAAACACGCTCACAGCAGCTAACACGTGCGCATACATGCTTAGACGGACTAGAATCTGCTTATTCGGGTTAAACCGTGCGCACACCAGCACAAACAAGCTTACAGGTCTTTAAACAGCCTCCTACATGCTTAGTCCAGCTTAAACGTGCGCACTCACGCTTACACATGCGCCCTCTATCTTACTCGCTCATCCAGGTGTGCACATGTGCACATGCACACCCAACAAGAAACTTTGGTGTTATCCATAGTGTACACCTTCCATTTCTTGGCTTTTCCATGCCTACTTGTTGACACTCCTCTTTCCATGATGTGTCACTGACATCTTTCACATGCCACTGTGCTCCAATGAGCTTTATTTCTTTCATACATACCCCCCTGTGATGTCACCTATCTCCTACTCTGTTACTCCCCCTTATCCTACTCCAGGGAATGTGCTCATTTGCTATGTTACAGTGCGATTCACTGTCCTACCACTCATTTACATAGGATTGCCTACTAATGCTTAGTTACATGTCTTACACTTAGCTTCCCCCCTTAGCAACCCCTACTCAGTGGCCATGTTGTTTACAGCCTGCTATTCCCTTACATTGTAAATTCATGTTTTAAATTTTTATTTTTCTGTTTTTTATAGCGCAGCCCGTTTGCGAGGCATTGCGCTACGTTTAAACATCGTCGATCGCTGAAAAAAAAATGTTTATTTCATTTTTGCTTTGGGGTACGTTGCCAGTGGCCACATATTTGGCCATTGGCATGCTGCCTGGAACATATGCAACCTTTATTTGGAGCTGACAAGGCTCCATTGTGTTATTTGCAGAACGGTACTCAGTTGTCAACTGAGTACATTTCTGCAGATAACACGGCTCTTACACGGGCAGGTTTCTGCTTCCTGGATCGCTAGATTACCTCATTTGCATGCCTTTCGGCTGCAAGTGAGGTAATTAGCATATCCACGCCCTGTCCATGTAAGAGCCATTTTAGGTGCTCTCTTACATGCAAATACAGGCTGTTCCTGGATCACTATGGCTGCATGGAGTCTTACACTTCTCTTAGACTCCGTGCAAGCCATCGTGAATCTTGCCCAATGACTATTCACTCAACGCAATGTAAAAAAAAAAAACATAAAGCCATGCTGGACTCTGCCAAAAGCTTTTAACAACAGTAAAGCTCATATGTTATAATCTGTGCATGTTAAAGTCTTCTTCCACTATGAAACAAGGGCTTTAATACATTAGATTACAGTATTCTATATATATTCAAAATAAAAAACTCTTCTTTATGAATGGAATAGACTGGTTTTATACATTGTTAAAAGGACATGTAAATAAAGGAGGCTAGAAGTCTGTGAACACCAAAAAAGAATCAAAGGGCAAATACAATAAAATTAAATAATAATAAAGAGGTTACACTCATTTTATCAAACCTGCTTTTATCAAACATGTGCATTAGTTTGAATGCTGTTTTATTTTTCGTACTTTAGTGCTATTGTTTTGCTGACAAGGTGCATCTGTTTGCATTTTAGCAGCGTAAGGAAATATATTTATTTCATTTACTTACACCGCTAACTTCCAACTGAGGTTTTAGGTGCAGAGTCAGGTAGCAGATGGGAAGTTTAAGGTTAGGGAGAAGGAGTGGAGTTTTAGGTTTAGTAAGTAATCAGGAAATTTAGGTATAGGGAGCATAAGTGGAATTTTAATTTTAGGGAATGACTGAGGTACTTAGATTTAGGGAGTGGGAAGGGAGTTTTAGGATTAGGGATCAAGGTTTCATATTAGGGTTAGGGAGTGAGCGGGAGTTTTAGGGTTGAATCAGCATTCTGTGAGGGCTCTGTAGTTTACTAAGATCAGGTTGTGGAAAGGTTATAAAAGTTTGGAGGATCAAGCTAGTTGGAAGTAGGGCAGTTGACATTTTAGTTTGCTCAATGCGTTTCTGGTTGTATTCAATGGTTTGGTTGCCAGTGACTTTTCAGTGATGTAAGGGATTTTGTTTTAATGGCATACAACTTAATACAACTATAAGAGAGATTTGTGTATTTTTTTCAAATGTGCATATCTTCTTGCTTATGGTGGTATTACTCATTTAAATCTTTAGTGTATGATAATTTACTTCATTCTTTACAAAAAGTCAAAGTCTGAAAATGACTTGACCATGTGTGAATCTGCTTTTATGGTATCTTTTACAATGAAAGCCAATCAATCTATTGCCTTCGTACTTTCAAGAAAAGATATATATATATAGTTTTAAAGACATGCAGGTAGGTGAGTGTGTGTGTGCCTTCTGTGAAGGTTGGGCAGCAGGCTGGCAACTCAACACCATAAAAACATCACTGCCAATCAATCTGTGGACCAGTGATCTGCTGTGACAATCCCTAACTGGGAAAAGCCGAAAGACATTGCATTGATAGTAGCATAGTAATATGGAGCTGTGCCTTTAAAGGTGAGCACGATATTAATGTTGTGTAAATTTTATGCTAATGAATACTTAAAGATTTTTCAGTTAAATATTCTTAATTTTTTTCCATTTTTAATGGTGGTCTAGGACTGGAGTGAGCTACAGGGTCATTTTATGGAGCCTTTCAGGAAACTGCAGGGCACCAGAAGAGCCAGCTACAGTTCTGTTTTTTTCAGAATTTTAGTTCAGTTTTCTCACCTGGGAGCTACCATCTTGCTCATAGTAATACATGTTTTTTTCTTGCTTTAAAATTGTTGGTTGGTTGATTGGCTGGTTGGTTGACTTTCTCTCAACTGATTTCCTGGAGCTTCTGGCAAAATAGTATTGCATATGAATGTTGTATGCACATCATTTGAAGTTTTATAATATGTGCCTTTGCTTGAATGTTGTGTGCACATCATTTGAAGTTTTATAATATGTGCCTTTGTTTGAATGTTGTGTGCACATCATTTGAAGTTTTATAATACGTGCCTTTGCTTGAATGTTGTGTGCACATCATTTGAAGTTTTATAATACGTGCCTTTGTTTGAATGTTGTGTGCACATCATTTGAAGTTTTATAATACGTGCCTTTGCCTGAATATTGTGTGCACATCATTTGAAGTTTTATAATAAGTGCCTTTGTTTGAATGTTGTGTGCACATCATTTGAAGTTTTATAATACGTGCCTTTGCCTGAATATTGTGTGCACATCATTTGAAGTTTTATAATAAGTGCCTTTGTTTGGATGTTGTGTGCACATCATTTGAAGTTTTATAATAAGTGCCTTTGTTTGGATGTTGTATGCACATCATTTGAAGTTTTATAATACGTGCCTTTGCCTGAATGTTGTGTGCACATCATTTGAAGTTTTATAATACTTGCCTTTGCCTGAATGTTGTGTGCACATCATTTGAAGTTTTATAATACGTGCCTTTGTTTGGATGTTGTATGCACATCATTTGAAGTTTTATAATACGTGCCTTTGCCTGAATGTTGTGTGCACATCATTTGAAGTTTTATAATACGTGCCTTTGTTTGGATGTTGTATGCACATCATTTGAAGTTTTATAATACGTGCCTTTGTTTGAATGTTGTGTGCACATCATTTGAAGTTTTATAATACGTGCCTTTGTTTGAATGTTGTGTGCACATCATTTGAAGTTTTATAATACGTGCCTTTGTTTGAATGTTGTGTGCACATCATTTGAAGTTTTATAATACGTGCCTTTGCCTGAATGTTGTGTGCACATCATTTGAAGTTTTATAATACTTGCCTTTGTTTGAATGTTGTGTGTACATCATTTGAAGTTTTATAATACGTGCCTTTGCCTGAATGTTGTGTGCACATCATTTGAAGTTTTATAATACGTGCCTTTGTTTGAATGTTGTGTGCACATCATTTGAAGTTTTATAATACGTGCCTTTTGTTTGAATGTTGTGTGCACATCATTTGAAGTTTTATAATACGTGCCTTTGTTTGAATGTTGTGTGCACATCATTTGAAGTTTTATAATACGTGCCTTTGTTTGAATGTTGTGTGCACATCTTTTGAAGTTTTATAATACGTGCCTTTGCCTGAATGTTGTGTGCACATAATTTGAAGTTTTATAATACGTGCCTTTGCCTGAATGTTGTGTGCACATCATTTGAAGTTTTATAATTTTGTTTGAATGTTGTGTGCACATCATTTGAAGTTTTATATTTGCCTGAATATTGTGTGCACATCATTTGAAGTTTTATAATACGTGCCTTTGTTTGAATGTTGTGTGCACATCATTTGAAGTTTTATAATATGTGCCTTTGCTTGAATGTTGTGTGCACATCATTTGAAGTTTTATAATACGTGCCTTTGTTTGAATGTTGTGTGCACATCATTTGAAGTTTTATAATATGTGCCTTTGCCTGAATGTTGTGTGCACATCATTTGAAGTTTTATAATACGTGCCTTTGTTTGAATGTTGTGTGCACATCATTTGAAGTTTTATAGTACGTGCCTTTGTTTGTTCTTTTCTTCGATCTCTGCTTACATTCTCTGCAGACTGTGGAAATGTGCGTGATGTGACGAGTTATTTAGGGTAACAATGTAACAGTCATTGAAATGGCAGGTGGGGGCTATTATGAGGTTGACTATGTAGGTATAGAAAAATAAATTGGTAGTTTGGTAATATTTGGATTGAAGTGCAGAGAATCTTTTTTTTCTTTGCTTTCTTGTGATGAGGCAAATAAGGATTGACATTATGTTGGTGAGGCAGAGGAGTGCGGCATACTGTTTATTGGTTCATTGGTGTGTACTAGACAAACGTCCAGTAGGACTTTTTAAGCCTAGATATGCATCACAAATTTATGACAAGTTCTGGTCCCCTTCATAAGCGTAAGGAAGGGCTTGGAAGATTACATTTTTACAGCAGGCGCCTGGGAGGTGAAACATTTACTGCAGTGAGGTTTCTGAGTTTGCTTTGCTGTTTTTAGTTGTAATGGGTGGTGGCTTATAAATTCTAACACAGGGAATGGAGCTTTCATGATTATCTCAGTGTCTTTTGTAGAAACATTTTGTGTTATATTGCATTGCTCTAAACACTTATGTACAGAAGATATCCTAGGTATTGTAATACGCTGACAACTGATGCATGTACATTGTTCAATTCCATCTGGAGTGGAGGTGAATTTCTGTTGTAGGTCAGTCTCTTTACAAACACTAGGATGCTTGCGATATTATATATTGCTTCCTTTGATAGACACATAAATTTAGTTAACCCTAACTGAGATATAATATGAAGCATATACGGGCTGGAAATAGCACTATGACTTTTAGAATATTGCAATACTGCAGCAGCTTAGAGCTTACTACTTTTTTCAGATTGTATTTTCCTTTTTGATTATATTTTTTTGTATAAGGTCAGCATTTGATCATTTGTTTAATCAGAAAAAATGTAGCTTCCCATGCAAAAAGTTAACAAATGAAACTGAGTTATATGCAGTGAGATTTTGTTGGCAGTTTTATTTATTATTGCTATCTGCATTTAGATATATAAACTTGTTTTATATTTAATGGTTTGTGTGATTATAAGCAATGCACATGGGAAGGTCTGCATTAGTGAAAGAAAGGTGGGACAACACTTTGAAATGTTTTCCTTTGCACGGTGATTTATGATGTATGATATTGCACTTATAGCATGTTCCTCTCTGTGTGCTAAAGTGTCAGTTTGGAATACCAAGTGACAAAAAGGGATTGTTATTTTTTTCAGGTCATATTCTAAAAGCCAATTAATTAAGCAAAAGTCCACGACAGGGTGTGGGTAATACTGGATTTACCCATGGCTTGTTTTACTGTTTATTTGTTCTCATGAAGTCCCTTGGTATTGCAGGATGAAAGTGCTCAACCATTTATCATTAAAACATATGGATTTTACTAGGTAAGAGATTTTTATTGTTAAGATTCAACCACTGCCTCACCTGTATTGAGCTTCTGCACCATGTATGTTTGGTTCTTAGTTTGGTGCTGTGCATCCAACCTTTTTTATTTTATTTTTGAGTCTGTAAATAAAGATAAGGCTTTGAGGTGGCTACGTATTCCACACCGTTTACTCATTGTATTCTTTTTTGTAATGAACCTTTATGGGTGTTCCAGTTGTTGCATATGTCTTGTAAGGTATCTACCTAAATTAACATTGTACTCTATGATTAGTCTAATGAGGGCTAAGTACAGCAAGATAATGACAGTTTTGGACCGTGGTAGTGAATTGTTCAATATAGAATGATTTTCTTACAACAGACACATGGTGGTCAAAGGTGAGGTTGCTGTATACATATGTTCCCAAGTCCCTAACCATCAGGTCTACTGTTAGTGGTGTGTTTTCTATGTGATATTTCCCAGGGGAGGACAATTTTCCAAAAGATGCTATTATCCATTTTTTGGCATTCAGTTTTAGACCATAGCTTTGGCACCAATTTTTAATTTGCGACAAAATCTCTTAGAAGATTCTAATGCCACTGGGGCATTCGAAAATCATAGTGAGCTTGCATTCATCTGCAAACTTGGTCAACCAGAGGCCTTTAATGTTAGCTTTGACTTCTGAAAAGTAGGTGCCAAAAAGGAGCAGTCCCAACAATGGGACCTTTGGGACTCCAAGGGCAGCTGGCCTTTTTGTGGAGGTAGAGATCTCTATCCTGACTTCTTGTGTCTTATCTGTGAGACAGCTGGCTATCGAAAGGGTGACATAGGGGTTTACTCCTAAGTTTCATAAGTTTGTCGACAATACTAAAATGGGCAATACAGTCAAATGCCTTTACCAAGTCAAGATAGGCAGTGTGTACCAGTTTGCCCTTGTCCACAGCTTTGTTGACTTTCTTGAAGAAGACTACCAGGTGCAGCAGACGTGATCTACCCTTGATAAATCTAAAGTGGTTTGGATTCTATGTCTGAAGATTTTCTGTGTATTTATTTATAATATCCATGATAATTCTTTCATGACCTTGTAGATGAGATTAATCTGACTTATAAGTCTGAAATTACCCAGGGTCAGTAAATAGCTTGCCCTTGCACAGAGGAATAACTGTTGCATTCTTTCTTTCACTAGGCATGATCCAATTTGCAGGCAAAGGTTGAACAAGGATCCTAAAGGCTAGACAGGTTATGTTTCATGCTTTTAAGGAGGCAACATGGGATACTATCAGGTCCAGTAGTTCCAGTATTTTTTACTTTGTAGAGCACATTGAAGACTTGTGCTCTAGTGATAGCCAAGAGAGTTATGGTCAAGGGCATCTCTTGGGAGGTGCTGAGGGGGCAGCAGAGTGAAACTGAAGCTAAATTTGTTATCTAGTAAGATTGCTGCATGGTTTGTCTCTACGTAGGTGATTCTTTTTTCAATCAGTTCAGCATACTGTTGTGTGTTGCCTTTGAGGTTGTGCACATATCCAAAGAAGGCTTTATTGTAGTCCTTTGTCTCCCAGATTATCTTTAATTCAAATTTGGCTTTGATGGGTTTGATAAGACTCCTGAATTACTAATATATTTTGATGATATAAGGTAAGTATAAGGTAAAGAATGGTTTGTTATCATTATTATTCCTCTTTTAGGTTTTTAGATTGTTTCACTGTAACTTAGGAACAGTTTGGCTTGCATCTATTTAGAAAATATGAAATGTTTATATATATATATATATATATATATATATATATATATATATATTTTTTTTTTTTTACATGGTCTGTGGTTTCATAGCTGTATGTCATTCTCCAGAAATACTTGCCATTGGCAACAGACAACATCATTACCTCAGTAAGACAGTTGCAGATTTCAGACCTACATATAGTCGTAAATGTAAAAAAAAGTACTATTCATCTAAAAATATAGAAGGCAGAAAGTAAACATAAACTCCCTTGAGAAAATACTTTGTTCACAAAACATATTTCCTTACTTGAAAAAAGAGGATCATCACTGTGGCTGATTGCTGGTATCACGACATTAGAAAGTAATGTTACTGACAAATGTTAAGTTGGAACACTTCAGAATAAGTATGCATGCATAGAGTGCTACATAATGTTTTAACTACACAACTGTGTGGTTTCAGTTTGTCTCTGCTATCTACACTTATAACCTCAGTCACTTTTCCTACTTGTCTGCAAATTTTTGTCTTTGTCAGCAGGATGTTATCATGACTAGGGATTTTAAACACTTGTAGACATTATCACAATGCACACAACGCACTGTTATGCATAAAATGTTGGGATCTGTTGTTTGCATATTACTCCATGCTTCTTTCAAAAACATTTAGCTGAAGAGAGCCTGCCTCTTTATACTGACAGAAATAGTTTACCTATCCACTTACCTCAATGGATTAAATTGTGCACTGCACATGAACTCATCAGATAAAATGTATTGTGAATGATGCCTGGTAAAACTCATGTCCTGCCCTCATACCCTAATTAATAATTTGCACATTATAAATTAAAAACAGATTAATCAGATATATATTACATAAGAAACGTATAAACTGGAGAAAAAAGAAAAAAGATCGATTTGCTTTTACTGATTATGAGTTTCGTATTGGTAAAAGCATTTTCCTTTGTAATGGATTTTTTTTATATTGACAGCAAATCTGAACTCATGTGATTCCATGATGTTACTGAATCAAAGAAGAAAAGGAAAATATTTTAAGGAACTGGTACTACAGGAAAACAAAATATTTAACAATTTGTGCAAGACATGATAATCATTAAGATGCATTATATTTTAAAAAGTAGCAATACTTTCCTGTCTGAGTACAGCAGTTTTTATGTAAATCACTTTCATTGTTGGCTTTTCATAACCCTGGGATTTTGCCACCTGACGTTAGTTCCCAGTGCTGCTATCAAGTAGAGCCACTGGAGTGATCCCCGGGGTGAACTTTCTATTTCCCATCCACTCATCAAGATTTCTCTTGAAGAGGGCCAGTGAGGTGCTCTGCTTGACATGTATGGGAAGTCTTTTCCAGAGCATGGGCAGTATCTGGGTTATGAACCTGTCCCGCCAGCATGTTCTGTTGATTGTGGTAATGAGGTTGAGGTCTTTGCCTGATGCAGCAGATTTTTCCTAATGTTCTCCTCGTTTTACGAAAAAAAAAAAAACAGTTGTTTTAATCCATATTTGGAATATTATGATCAGAATGCATTCCATATCCTTTCCCCAAGTTTATGCTCAATTAACACTGTTCCCTAAGCTCAATTCCCTGATTGTTTTTTTTTTATCGGAAGCCACTGCTTGTGTATTTTTAAACTCTGCACTGGAAATGATTTCTTAGTTTTGGGAAAGTTCTCTCTTCTTCATGTTTGTGCAACCATCAACTTGGTAATATATAGGTTCATCAGTGGGGACCTGCTCCCTGCATGGTCAGGGAAGTTCTGGGGGCTTATTTCCCTGCAAACAAAACACTTTTAATTTTATTTGGGAGGTTGAATGTCAACCAATTCAACTTTGTGAGTTAAGTCCTCATTGAGTTAAACATTCCAGATTTATATATGAAGCCAGCAGCACATATAATGTCCTAAAGAAATCACTGCTTTATAATTTACAGTATTATAATCTGAAGATTTACAAATGTCTGCCTCTCTGTATGTTAATATGTAGTTTTGTTTGTTAACCAGGGTAGTGCACTGATCCCAGTGGACTGATTTCAGTCACAGCCTGGGTGAATGCAATCATAAATACAGAGAAAGAAACATACAAATTAGAATACAAAAACAAATGACAATTGAATAGCAGGGCACAAGCATACACCATATATAGTTTTAAATAAAATGTAAAAGAGAACTATAAACCCTGGGATTCAATAAACTCCTACACAGAGTTTACATGTGTGTGTGGTGATGCACTGTGAGCAGCAGCACTCATTGCATATTCATGCCTTGCACCATGTTTAAACATAAATAACTGAGGTTTCATAAGCAAACAAGGATAGCACTCCTGTTTAAATCAGAGCACTGATGGTCAGCAGTTTTGAGCAGAATGCCACAATGATCACAAGCACTTCAAAGATAGCTCTCAAGCATTTAGTGCAAGGCAGCTGGACAAGGGGCACCGTAATGGAGGGACAATGACCAGGAAATAGGGGCAAATTTGACATATTTGCCCTATAGAAATGTGTGAGAATAACCAGGGGTTTGTGTTAAGATACTTGTTCTGAAGGATTTGAAGTATGTAACTCAAATGTATGTAATATTAGGTTCATAGGTTCATAGGTTCATACTAGTCTATCTGCCCTAGGGCATTTATAAGCCTAGCCAGAGTGTGTTTGGCTTTCGCCACCCATTTTAAATTAATTTTGCTATACCTTTTTTTGAGGTTAGTATACTGTGCCTCTGTCTAACAATGACACAGAAGTGATAGCTGGGGTAAACCTACGATCTCCCATCCACTCATCAAGATTCCTCTTGAAGAGAGTCAATGTGGGACTCTGCCTAACCTGGACTGGGATTTTATTCCAGAGTGAAGGGAGCCTCTGGGTTATGAATCTGTCCCTCCAGCATGTCCTATTTATTTCAGTGCTGAGGTTCAAGTCTCTCGAGCGCGTAGCTCGATGTGATTTGGATTTTCTGAGGTGCAGCATGTCCATTAATTCTGGGTTGGACATGGCTTTATACGCCAGGCACAGATCGCCTCTTAGGCGGTATGCCACTGAGTAGACCTGGAGTTTTTCTAACCTCTTTGCGCCCTTTGATCCTCTTGGTGAGGTACTTTTCGGGTCTTTCCAGTTGCTGCAGGTGTCTGGTACGGTACATCCCAAAAGGGCATTGTACTCAATTATGGGCCTGATGAGGGATGAGTAAAGAGGCACGATGACTTCCCCTGATCTAGATGTGAATCCCTTCATGATTAGGTGGGCTATATAAAATGTTTTTCTAACCACTTTGGCCACGTGGTTGTCAAATGAGAGATTGCTATCAACTTGGGTCCCCAGGTCCCTAATGACTTCTTCTGTACTTAATGGATTACCACCTATGTGGTAATTTGTGGGCACTTTGTTTTTGCCAAAGGGGATGACTATACACTTTTGGCGTTTAGCTTGAGGCCATGGCTCTGGCACCAGTTGTCTGTTTCTATGAGGCCCTTTTGGAGGATGCTTGTGTCGGCTGGAGAGTTGATTATGGCGCCCAGTTTGCAGTCATCTGCGAACTTGGTCAGCCACAGTCCTTCCGTGTTGGCCTGTACCGCCAAGAAATATATACCGAACAAGAGAGGTCCCAGGACTGAGCCTTGTGGGACACCACTTGTAACTGGTTTGGAGTCTGACATGGCTCCAGCAATTCTAACCATGTGGGTTCTGTCCTTGAGCCAGTTTGCAACCCATCTAGTGACATAGGGGTTTATATTTAAGCTGGTGAGCTTATCTATAATGCCCGAGTAGGGTATTGTATCGAAGGCTTTGCGAGGTCCAGGTAGGCTGTGTGGACCACCTTCCCTCGTCAATGGCCTTGGTGACTGTTTCAAAGAAATCGACCAGGTTTAAGAGGCAGGATCTGCCCTTAACAAAGCCAAACTGGGTAGGATCCAGTGTCTGTAGGTCCCCAATATCTTTATTTATGAGGTCCATGATGATCCTTTCCATAGCTTTGCAGACCAAGCTAGTCAGGCTTATGGGGCGATAGTTTCCAGGATCCGTTGAGGCACCACCTTTGTGGAGAGGGACCACTGTTGCTGTACGCCACTCTTTGGGTACATATCCTGTAGTAAGGCTAAGATTGAACAGTAGTTTTATGTTTGGGTTTAGCTCTTCTTGGAGTTCATGTAGGACGCAGCCCGAGACACCATCTGGTCCCATTGATGCTGTGTTTTTTGCTTTGGAGAGGGCGGCTCTTACCTGAGCATCTGAGATGTCAGGGGGGCAGCACTCTGTTGGGATAGATATTTGCCCTTTTGGTGGGGAGGGGGGAGAAGTTTGCACTGAACCTGTCAGCTAGGATGTTGGCAATGTCTGTGGGCTCGGTGTATTTTTTGTCATTTTGGACTAATTCTGAGCATATCTGGGAATTCCCACCCAGGTTCCTAACATAACTAAAGAAAGTCTTGTGATTATCCTTAGTGTCCTGTGCAATTTTTCTCTCGAAGCTGGCCTTAGACGATTTTATGAGTGCCCGTAGTTTTTTTGCTAATACTGATCAGAGATGCCTTCGCCTTTTGGGATTTTGCTTTATCATGTAGTAGCTTCCTCCTTCTATTGTATAGTTTGTTTATGGCTGGGGTCCACCAGACAGGACGCCTGCCTTTGGAGGATTGGGTCTTGGTTTTATTTGGGATTGCATGATCCATGCATTCCTGAAGGTGTTCATAGAATGCGTTTATAAAGGATTCTGCGGTCTGGGCCGTATTTTCCACAGGCCCGGGGGCTTTGAAGGATTTTGCCTCGGTTTTGAGGAGTGTGAAATTTGCTTTAGAGAAGTTTTTCACTGTGGTTTTCTGGGCAGGGGTGGGGTCGGGATGTGAATATCCAGTGAGATTAGTTTATGGTCTGATCTTACCAGTGAGGGATACACTTCTGGTCTGGAGCATAGAGTCCCCATGTTGGTGATGATCAGGTCCAGTATGTTTTCCCCTCTTATGGGAGTGGTAACAAGTTGTTCCATAGCATTTGAGTTTATAAATTCTAGGAACCTTTGGGCTAGGGTGTTGGAGCTAGAGTAATGCTCCCAGTCTATGTTTGGGTAGTTGAAGTCGCCCAATATAATGGTGTTTGGAGAGACCTTCATATTTTCCAGTATTCTCAGGAAGGCCAAGTGGGGTTTCTGTGTTTGGGAGGGTGGTCTGTAGCAGGCTATAAACTGAAAGGCAGTTTTACCCACAGTTAGTTGCACATGGATAGTCTCTGATGCTTCGTGCTGTGCCACCAACCTGGAGGTGTGGGTATCTTTGACGAATATTGATACTCCCCCTCCTTTTGTGGTTCGGTCCAAGTTTTGGGGCCGAAAAGCATGGTATGAGGTATAACCTGGTAGTGCTGGGGTGCTCTCGGGAGCCTTGAACCAGGTTTCTTTTACTGCACAGATATCGATGTTCTCCATGCTAAGGAGAGTTTCGAAAAGTGCATCTTGAGGTTTAGACTTCTGGCATTGAGTAGCATTACTCTTAGTTTCTTATCCCTTGTGATACCTATGGAGGTGGGTTTGCCTTTTGAGCCTTGCCTAAAAAAGGCACTGTGGGGGTAGCAAGAGCCTTTGCCAATATCCGAAAGCCCAGGGGTGACAGGTGCAAGCAGTCCCTAGCGAAGCATCGTGGCTTGTCGAGCATGTCATCCCAGGCTGACAGGCATTGGATCCCCTTTGAATGACACCAACACTTAAGCCAATTGTTGAACTTGATCATCTTGTCTTCATATTGTGGCATCATTCTTGGTGAGGGTAAGATGCTACTTAAGGTCAGGGTCATACCGGCCTGGGCTACATGCTCAGAGAGCTCCTCTATGTCTCTTTTCATGTAGTCCAGGGAGGTACGTCTCAGGTCATTCACACCAGCATGGACAATGACTGAGTCATATTTGTACTTGCCTTGGAGTGACCTGAGTGCTTGTGTTATGTGGCGGATCCTAGCGCCCGACAGGCAGCTCACTGTGACCCTCTCCTTGTTCAGCCTGGTGAGCAGGACATCAGTGTGCCTGACGATAGAGTCACCTATTACAAGTGTATCAGGTGTGTTGTTTAGCCTTAAGGGCTGTGACTGTTCGGCACACTGGCTTTGTGAGTTATGTGTTGCACGTGTTTTGTTTTGGGGTAGCGGTTGCTTGGGTGTCTGCTTTGGAGGTCTCTGCTGCTTAGGCAGATTTTTATTTAGAGCCTCCGAGTATGTTTTTGTGTGTTTATGTGTTTGGTTTGTTGTCGTGGCAGGTCTATGTGAGACTGGAATTGTAGTGAGTGTGGTTTCCTTCTCCTCCTGACTGGTTACGCCAGTACTGAGTTGAAAGAGCTTAGCCTCCAGTTTGGCTATATGGTTGCATCTCTTACATGTGTTGGAATTTGTTGGGAGGAGGAGAGGGTCGTCTGTGTACATGAGGCAGTTGTAACATTGCCTCAAGATTCCCAGATTCACCTGCTGGACCGGAGAGGAGATTGTCAACTGACCTTTGGACATGCTAGAATAGTATTGGGAATTCCTTTATAATTGAAAAAAAGGGCCAATGGGGAACAAGGTACTCAAGGGGAGTTTGTGAGGGTGTAGTGCTTTTAATTTTTTAGAACTGACTTATATAATTGCTTTAGTGAGCAAGTGCCAGGTAACTTAAATGCAATGTGTTACAGGTAACTTAAATGCAAAAATGACAAACAGTAACTTTCTTACAAGTGAAACAAGGAAATAAGTACAGTAAGCAATACGGATATCACTAGGGATCCACAGAAGTGCTAAAAGGCCACGTTTTAGGTGGAATTAGCGTTTCAGGGAAATAAACAAACAACAAGCATACAAATAAAGCTAGATTCAGCAGGCCTGGATCTAGTCTATGCTACAGCAAACAAGGTGTACCAATTTCAGTAAGAAACAGTTAGAATATGCAGGCACTATAAGCCTTTAACCAGAAATTCCCTGCTCAGAAGGGCAGAGTCCAGCCTCTCCTCCCACAAGAGTGCAGACCGCAATCCTTCTTAATGTAAAATAACTGGCCTGAAGCCCAAGTGCTTAAACCAGAACTAATACACTTTTAGAATAACAGACACTGAGCTCTCAATCAGCAGTTCCTAACTTAGAAGGATGTAAGCTACCTGTCCTGCCACCACAGTGCAGGCCACAAACCTTCCTAATGTAAAACAACTGGTCTGAAGCCCAAGTGCTTAATCCAAAAGACTTAGAAATGATAGCTACACTTTAATCAAGTTACTACCAGCAGTAATAAATACAACTGAATACTTTAAAGAATGCCTGGATTAGTGCTCAAGTTATACAAACAAAGCTAGATTCAGCAGGTCTGGATCTAGTCTATGCTACAGCAAACGAGGTGTACCAATTTCAGTAAGAAGCAGTTCAAATATGCAGGCACTATAAGCTTTAACCAGAAATTCCCAGCTCAGAAGGACAGAGTCCAGCCTCTCCTCCCACAAGAGTGCAGAACACGAACCCTCTTAATGTAAAATAACTGGCCTCAAGCCCAAGTGCTTAAACCAAAATTAATACACTTTTAGAATAACAGACACCGAGCCCTCAATCAGCAGTTCCCAACTTAGAAGGATGTAAGCTACCTGTTCTGCCACTACAGTGCAGACCACAAACCTTCCTAATGTAAAACTGGTCTGAAGCCCAGGTGCTTAAACTAAAAGGCTTACAATGAGTTACACCAAGCAGTAATAAATACAACTGAGTACTTTTAAGATGACGCAAGAGCAAAATAAAGTAAGAAAAAACACAAATACAGTAAAAGCAGATAATTTTTTTTTTTTTTTTTTTTTTTGGAAAGAGAGAAAGGAAAGAGAGAAAGGAGTAGCAGAAACTAAGCTGATTGGCCTTCTCAAATGCTCTCCCTGTACTGGGTAGAATGAGGTAATGACACTAGACTGGGAGGAGGGTCCCAGATCAAATTTACACTAGGGGCGGGCAACTGCAAAGCCACCAACTATAAGTGCTATAAACAACAAAGAAATAAAGAACAAAATAAACAAAAAACAGGATACTTAATGTTATATATTGTAGCTCCGAGTTTGCTGAGTGTCCTTCCTTCGATAAGCTCACATTAGTCCTGAGATCATCCCAGTGTTATGGTAGAAAGCCACAAATTTGATAAGAAACACATCTGGTCATTCTGGGAAAATCTGGAAACTTGAGAGGTATGATAAATGTATGGTTCAAACACAGTACAGGACAGTGCATCTACAGTGCAGAGTATTGAGATATACAATTCCTGGCGTTTTGTATTAAAGTTGTATAAATGATCTGTAAGGGTACATGGACTGCCATGTAAAATAAACTCTCAGGGGAAGTGTGTGTATTGAATAGGGAAACAAAGATGAATTGAAGGAATGAACACAGGGAAAGAGGACAGGGGAAACAAACTAAGTACAGCAAATGAGGGCATGTTAATAGAAGATGGTTGTAGCAGCAACACCAATCACATATCAATATGGTACAGTAGGGACTGCACAGTAAAAATGTGCATTATGTGACTGTCATACAAAGTGACATGACAATGGGGAGGATGTCTGTGTGAGATAACCATCCTTACATGAATAATGCAGAGGACATTCTATCATTTATTTTATTTAGTATTTATTTACATTTATTGACTGGGCAAATCTGATTGGACACAGGTATTTTTTCAGCAGAGGTCCAGAGAGAAAAGTTCCACAATAAAAACAACAATTATAAACAACAATTAATTACAAATTACAAGAAATATAGGTAGGTTTTGTTTAACAATAGTAGCAAACAGTTATAGTTCAAAATTAAATTAAGTATTTAGTTAAATGGTACCACACGTATATCACTGGTGCCATAAAGACTAGGAAGTATTTTAATAGCTGAGCTAGCAGATATTACCCTTGAATAACAGTGGCTAAGATTACAGCTGAGATATAGGTTTACAAGCAATGTATATGGCTGCAATCTGAGGTAGTTAGAAGTGTGGAAGAATGGATCTGACATACAACTGGGGTAGGGTGCATATTGTGATGGTGTGCAAACTGATTTGCCTGAATATCAGTGTAATCTCAGCAGAGGTCTCCAGCAAGTGGGGCACAGGTAAAGGCTCATGGGCAACATTAAAAGAAGCAACCACAATCATGGACAATATAAGAATAATGCCACCAGTAATCTCATGTGTCTGACATAACATATGTGATATAGAGTGATCAGAGATGATTCTGCACAAATACACTTGTACAACTATTATGACATGTCTGCACTCTATGAGGGTAATCACACACACACTCTCCTGACACTATCATCTGCTGGAGGTGTTAAGAGGGACACTGCTATACCTGTATGCAACATTATGAGCAATACAGGCTAGTTGACTGGTGTGCATGGCATAGATGTGTGGCACAATCCACACTGTCACGAATGTTAACCATGCCATTAATGTTATCAAACACCTGTGCATGTACTGTGTGCATCATCAGAACAGTAAAGCACATATGCATCTGGTGTAACAACTTGGTGGGCATTCCTCACCATCAGACAATATTGTTTATGCCACAAAAAATACCTAGATATGGCCAATACGCTGTGTGACAGATCACTGTGACAAAGGTGGAGCATTTCAATTATATATCACTGGAAGATGTGTAGGGAGGTACATGAAGAAGGGTGCATTGTACTCAGCTATTGGTGTGATGAAAGCTGTGAGGTAGGGAGGTATTATGGCCTGTGATGTGGATGTCCTTCACATACTCAGTACTTGTGTTACACACAAGGGAGTAATCAGCACTGTGACCACATGCTGGTGGATGTTCCACATACCATCTACCCCAGGACACAGGTCACATACCAATTTGTGTGCCTATAGGGTATACCTACATTATACTTGGGTTGTTTGTTTGTTTTTCTGACATAACAACTCCCTCCATGTTTTCTTGTCATTGCAGGTGTTGTCATGGCTGTGGCAGCAATTTTTTGTGTTTGTTGATACTGTCTGTATTATACTAATATCACAGCTGGAGTTGATGATTGCCCACAATCTGTAGTCCTTCAGGCAGCTGTTTGCGTAAAATACTGAGTTCAACTCTTTGTGTGTGTGTGTGTGTGTGTGTGTGTGTGTGTGTGTGTGTGTGTGTGTGTGTGTGTGTGTGTGTATTTGTGCTCTTGCTTGACATAACAGACAGCCTTTTACACCAGCATGTGGGACACTGTTATTACCATATTCTCCTCAACAGTCACTTAAATACTTAAATAATGGACAGGAAAGGGACTAGCAGATAGCCCTGGTGAATGGACCTGATCACTGGACCTGAGATACAGACACTTCACACATGTCATATGTCAGGTGATATAGCTGTTTACGGCCACATCTGACAGTGCTGAGTGAATACCTCAGTGTGATTTTTTGTCAAATCCCTTGGTCTGGTCAAGTTCCACAGGGTGATATGTTGGCATCATGCATGACCTTGATGACCTTCTGAGGACATCTATCAGATGTAACAGACATGATATATCATTAACAACTCACACAGGTCTGTTGCACACAGCCGGGATATTACTAGTGTCCATTTAGAGAAGGTCCATGATGACATGTTGGTCTACCTCACAGTTGAGGAGAATCAGGATGTGTCTATACATGCATGCATCAGGTGCTGTCCCCCCAACTCAGATGGGTACATATCGATGTACACCCTTCTACTGGAACATAGCATGTGTGCAGGGTGTGTTGAAGTGTGTATTCATTCGCATCAGAAAGGTGTATGGCCTGAGTCATGCTATAGGTGATCTGTGATATTGTCACAGCCCATTGATTCCATGTTGAGGGCCTGGATGAAGATAAGACAGTGCATACTGCCTATCCTGATCTGGCCTAGGGTTTTAGGTTCATAGGTTCATAGGTGTGTACTAGGCTAATGACCCTGGGACCTTTACAAGCTTAGCCATAAGATTACCCTGGCATAGTGCCACCTGACCTTAGTTCCGAGTGGCTCTGTCGAGTAGAGCCACTGGTGTTATCTTCGGGGTGAATTTTCTGTTTCCCATCCATTCATCAAGATTTCTCTTGAAGAGGGTCAGTGAGGTGCTCTGCTTGACATGTAATGGAAGCCTATTCTATAGCATGGGCAGTCTCTAGGTTATGAACCTGTCCCTCCAGCATGTTCTGTTAATTGTGATAATGAGGTTGAGGTCACTGGAGCATGTGGTGCGGAGAGATTGGGATTTTTTTTTAGATGTAGCATTTCTAACAGAGCATAGGGTGATGTACAAGAGTGAAGGAAGATGCACACAGGTGGAATATATCCTATGTAGGAGGGCCAGTCTGAAGGAGATTGGAGACTGCAAAGTGGTGACAGGGGGAAAATGTAGTTAGGCAGCATAGATTGGTGGTCTGTAGGATAACTTGGTGATCAAGAACAGGAGGAGGAGTGTGAAAGCAGTGCCAAGGATTAAATGGTGGAAGTTAAAAAAGGGTGATTGTGAGGTGGAGTTCAGGGAAGAGTTAAGACAGGCACTGGGAGGCGGTGAAGAGTTACCGAATAGATGGGTAACTACAGCAGAGCTAGTAAGGGAGACTGCTAGAAAGGTGCTTGGTGTGACATCTGGACAGAGGAAGGAGGACAAGGAGACCTGGTGGTGGAATGAGGAAGTACAGGAGAGTATACAGAGGAAGAGGCTGGCGAAGAAGATGTGGGATTGTCAGAGAGATGAAGAAAGTAGACATGAGTATAAGGAGATGAGATGCATGGCAAAGAGAGAGGTGGCGAAGGCTAAGGATAAGGCATATGGAGAGTTGTATGAGAGATTGGACACTAAAGATGGAGAAAATGACCTGTACTGATTGGCTAGACAGAGGGACAGAGCTGGGAAAGATGTGCAGCAGGTAAGGGTGATAAAGGATAGTGAGGGAAACGTACTCCCAAGTGAGGAGAGTGTGTTGAGTAGATGGAAAGAGTACTTTGAAGGGCTGATGAATGAAGAGAATGAGAGAGAGAGAAGGTTGGATGATGTGGGAATAGTGAATCAGGAAGTGAAACAGATTAGCAAGGAGGAAGTAAGGTCAGCTATGAAGAGGATGAAGAATGGAAAGGCTGTTGGCCCAGATGACATACCAGTGGAAGCATGGAGGTGCTTAGGTGAAATGGCTGTGGAATTTTTAACCAGATTGTTTAATGAAATTTTGGAAAGTCAGAGGATGCCTGAGGAGTGGAGAAAAAGTGTTTTGGTACCTATCTTTAAGAATAAGGGTGATGTGCAGAGCTGCAGTAACTACAGAGGGATAAAATTGATCAGTCACAGCTTGAAGTTATCGGAAAGAGTAGTGGAAGCTAGGTTAAGAAGGGAGGTGATGATTAGTGATCAGCAGTATGGTTTTATGCCAGGAAAGAGCACTACAGATGCAATATTTGCTCTGAGAGTGTTGTTGGAGAAATACAGAGAAGGTCAGAAGGAGTTGCATTGTGTCTTTGTGGACTTAGAGAAAGCATATGACAGGGTGCCTAGAGAGGAGTTGTGGTATTGTATGAGGAAGTCGGGAGTGACAGAGAAGTATGTAAGAGTGGTACAGGATATGTACAAGGGTAGTGTGACATTGGTGAGGACTGCAGTGGGAGTGACAGATACATTTAAGGTGGAGGTGGGATTACATCAAGGATCAGCTCTGAGCCCTTTCTTATTTGAAGTGGTGATGGACAGGTTGACAGATGAGATCAGACAGGAGGCCCCGTGGACTATGATGTTTGCAGATGACATTGTGATTTGTAGTGAGAGTAGGGACCAGGTTGAGAAGACCCTGGAGAGGTGGAGATATGCTTTAGAGAGGAGAGGAATGAAGGTCAGCAGGGCTAAAACAGAATATATGTGTGTAAATGTGAGGGAAGGTAGAGGAATGGTGAGGATGCAAGGAGTAGAGGTGGTAAAGGTGGATGAGTTTAAGTACTTGGGATCTACAGTTCAGAGTAATGGTGAGTGTGGAAGAGAGGTGAAGAAGAGAGTACAGGCAGGGTGGAATGGGTGGAGAAGAATGTCAGGAGTGATTTGTGACAGACGGGTATCAATAAGAGTGAAAGGGAAGGTCTACAAGAGGGTAGTGAGACCAGCTGTGTTATATGGGTTGGAGACAGTGGCATTAATGAAAAGGCAGGAGTCAGAGCTGGATGTGGCAGAGTTAAAGATGTTAAGATTTGCACTGGGTGTGACTAGGATGGACAGGATTAAGAATCAGTATATTAGAGGGTCAGCTCAGGTTGGATAGTTTGGAGACAAAGCAAGAGAGGCAAGATTGCGTTGGTTTGGACATGTGCTGAGGAGGGATGCTGGGTATATTGGGAAAAGGATGCTAAGGATGGAGCTGTCAGGTAAGAGGAAAAGAGGAAGGCCTAAGATAAGGTTTATGGATGTGGTGAGAGAGGACATGCAGGTGGTTGGTGTGAAAGGGCATGATGCAGAGGACAGGAAGAAATGGAAACAGAAGATCCGCTGTGATGACCCCTAACGGGAACAGCCAAAAGAAGATGAGGATGATTTATAACAGAGCTGGGACAGACATGACTTTGTAAGTCAAGCAGAGATCGCCTCTAAGTAGGTGATATGAGACAGAGAATAGTTGGGTTTTTTTGAGTCTGTCCATATAGAACAAGTGTTTAAGGCCTAGGATCCTCTTTGTGAGGTACTTTTGCGGCCTCTCCAATTGTTGCAGGTGTCTAGAGAGGTACATGCCAAATGGGGCATTGTACTCGATGATTGGCCTAATGAGGGAAGAGTAGAGGGAGACAATGACCTCTTTCTTCCTGGATGCAAAACCCTTAATAATGAGATATGCCACATAAAAGGACTTTCTGACCACAGTGGCAATGTGGTGATCAAAAAAGAGGTTGCTGTCAACCTGTGTTCCCAGATCTCTTATAAAACCTTCTGTGTTCAGTGGACTACCATCAATGTGATAATTCATGGGAACTGAGTTTTTCCCAAAGGGGATGACAACACATTTTTTGGCATTGAGTCTAAGGTCATGGTTCTGACACCAGTTGTTGGTCTCAGTGAGGCCATTCTGTAGGATGTCAACATCACTTGAGGAGTTAATAATAGCTCCCAACTTGCAATCGTCTGCAAACTTTGTCAGCCAGAGTCCCTTCGTGTTGGCCTGGACTTCAGAGAAGTAGATACCAAATAGGAGAGGACCCAGGACTGAACCCTGTGAGACTCCACTCATAACTAGTTGGCAGTCTGACTTGAGGTCAGCTACTTTTACACTGTGGGGTGTATCTGTGAGCCAGTTTGCAACCCACCTAGTAATATTGGGCTTGATACCTAGCTTAGTGAGTCTATGATTCCTGAGTGGGGAATGGTATCAAAATCCTTGGCCAGATCAAGGTAGGCTGTATGAACCACCTTGCCTTCATCCACAGCTGTGGTGACTGACTCAAAGAAGTCGACCAAGTTGAGCAGGCATGATCTACTCTTCACAAAACCAAACTATGTGGGATCCAGAGTTTGGAGATTCCCTATATCCTTGTTTATTAGGTCCATGATGATGCATTCCATAGCTTTGCATATCAGACTTGTCAGGCTAATGGGGTGATAGTTCCCTGGGTCTGTAGTTGCTCCTCCTTTGTGGAGAAGGATGACTGTAGTAGTGCACCGTTTAATAGGGACAAAGCCTGAGGTGAGGCTGTGATTGAAAAGGGCACACAGGTGAGGTGCCAGTTCACTGTGTAGTTCATGTAGAACACAGCCAGGGATATTGTCAAGTCCCATAGAAGCTGTATTCTTGGCCTTGGACAGTGCTGTTTTAACCTGTGCAGCAATAATACTGGGTGGCTGGCAATCTACTGGTATTGTGATTGGTCCATTGGAGGGAGAGGGGTAAAGTTGGCAATGAATCTGTCAGCTGGTATACTGGCAATATCTGTTGGCTCAGTATAGGAGGTACTATTGTGCAGTAGCTCAGACCAAATCTGTGTATTGCCATGGAGATTCTTTACATAACTATAGAAGGCCTTGTGGTTGTCTTTGCTATCTGCTGCAATTCTGTTTTCATAGCTAGCTTTAGAGGATTTGATGAGGGAGCTCAACATTTGTTGAGGCTAATAAGGGAGTTTTTCCAGTCTTGGGTTGTCACCTTATTCCGCATCAGTTTCCTCCTTCTGTTGTAGAGTTTGTTTATGGCAGGGGAATACCAGATTGGCTTCCTTTTTTGGAGATCATCTTGGTTCTACTGGGTATGGGGAGATCCATGCATTTGTGTACGTGTTCGTACAGTGCATTGGTGTATGATTCAGTGGTCACGCAATTATTCTCCATTTGCATGGGTGTCATGAAGTTAGCCATCTCTGTTTTTGGAGCCCAAGGTTAGCTTTGGAGAAGTTTTTCATGGTGGTTACCTTTGTGGGGGGTGGGGGTGGGAGGGATGTGGATTTCCAAGGTTATTAGTTTGTGGTCGGATCTAACCACTGAGGAGCTGACTATTGGTGTAGAGCAGCAGTAGCCCATGTTAGTAATAACCAGGTCAAGGATGTTGCTACCTCTAGTGGGGGTAAGAACAAGCTGGTCCAGGGCATTGTAATTAATGAACTCCAGGAAACGTTGGGCAAGTGTATTGGTACATGAGTAGTTTTCCCAGTTAATGGAGGAGTAGTTCAAGTCGCCCAGTAAGAGACTGTTAGGTTGGACCCTAATATTTTCCAGAGTACTTAGGAACATGGAGTGTGAGTGTTGGGACATGGTTGGGGACCTATAGCAGGCTACGACCTGAATCGCTGTCTTACCCAATGTTAGCTGCATCTGAATTATCTCTGATGCGTTATGTCGGGCTATCAGCCTGGAGGTGTGCACATCCTTTATGAATATGGAAATACCACCACCTTTGGTGCTTCGGTCCAAGTTCTGGGACCGAAAGGTGTGGAATGAGTTATAGCGTGGTAGTGCAGGGGTGCTTTCTGCTGCCTTGAACCAGGTCTCTGTTACAGCGCAAATGTCGATGTTCTCCATTTTAAGGAGTGCTTTGAGCGAGTGCATTTTGAGATTTAGACTTCTAACATTGAGCAGCGTGATCCTCAGATTGCATTTGTTTGTAGCTGTTATGGTGGTAATTTGGTGGCAAGAGCCTTGGCAAGTATCTGGAAGCCCAGTGGTGACAGATGCAGGCCATCTCTGGCAAAGCATCGAGGTCTGTCAATCATGTCATCCCAGGCAGACAGATACTGGATCCCCTTAGAATGACACCAGAAACTTATCCAATTGTTGAGATCAATTATTTTCTGCTTGTACTGTGGTATCATTCTGAGTGATGGTAGGATGCTGCTCAAGGCTAGGGTTATACCTGCCTGGGCTATATAATCCAAGAGCTCCTCCATGTCTCTTTTCATGTAGTCCAGGTCATTCACACCCACATGTACAATGACAGAGTCATATTTGTACCTGTTGTTGAGGGACCTGAGTGCATGCATTATGTGGTGGCTCCTGGCACCTGACAGGCAGCTGACTGTTGCTTTCTCCTTATTCAACCTAGTGAGTGGGACATCAGTGTCATCGCTATCGAGTCACCTATGACTAGTGTGTCGGACATGCTGTTTTGCCTTAGGGGCTTTGGTTGAGTGGCACACTGTTTCACCAGGTTAATAGAAGAAAGCACAGGGAACTGACCTTTAGACATGCCTGGAGGGGGTGGGCATTGATAAGTATTGGATTTATTTCCTCGTAGAAGGTTTAGTGCTGGTAGTGCTTTTGTGTGATACTATAATTGCTACTACAAGAAGTCTGGTAAAGTGCTAGACTGATAAGCTAGTATAAGTGCAGGAGAGGAGAGAACTAGTAGATCTAAGGGAAAAACTGAAGAGCAGACTTTGGCACCGCTCAGAAGCTTACAACAGTCCTGGATATAGCAAGTCTGTATCTGGACTAGACTAGTTACAGGAAAGCAGGGAGACAAGTTCAAATGTGAGGCTTTTAATCCAGCAAGTTGAGAGAGATAGAAAACTGCCCAAACGGCCAATAAACTACAATTTCTGGGCCATAAACTACTCCTCTTGTCATAGATAGGCTACCTAGTGCTTACCACTCCCACTGATAAGCTAGAAGGCTTGGGGGGCTCAGAAGCTTACAAACAATCCTGGATACAGCAAATCTGTATCTGGACTAGAATAGTTACAGGAAAGGGGGGAAACACGTGCAAACATGGGCTTTTTAACCAGGAAGTAGAAAGAGATGGAAGAAACTGCCCAAACAGCCAATAAACCACAATTTCTGGGCCAGAAACCACTCATCTTGTGGTAGATATGCTATCTAGTGCTTACCACTCCCACTGATAAGCTAGAAGGCTTCCCTTCAACACAGAAAGGCTTGGGGCTCAGAAACTTACAGACAGTCTTGGATACAGCAAATCTGTATCTGGACTAGATCAATTACAGGAGAAGTGGGAAACAAGCTCAAATGCAGGCATCCCCCATGCAAGTATCATTGAGAAACTCTTTCAGCTGGGTATTAACCCATACATCACTAGATGGGTAACCAATTGGCTCACTGACAGAACACATACTGTGAAAGTTGGTGAATCAACCTGTACCAGTAGAACTGTCACTGCTTGCATATGGCATACCCCCACAGATCTGTGATTAGCCCTTTACTGTTTGGAATCTATTTCTTGACAGTTTAGGCTAAAGTATATTGTCTTTGGCTTACCAAGTTTGCTGATTCTTGCATATTGGATGCAATCATTGAGTCCACCAACGATGATAGCATACTGTAGGAGGGGCTAACACAGATAAATGATTGGTGACAAAGTCACATAATCGACAAAAAATGCAGAAATATGTCTTTATTTTTGTCCTTCTGAAAAGTGGAATTCAATGCTAATTACAGCATTAACAACAGTCCTGCTTTGCTGAAACCCAGTGATGCAAGCACTGGGGACACATTTAGATAGCAATCTGAACTTTAACCACCAAACCACACTGGTATTGAAAGCCTATGTTGTGCACATCATAAGTCACACCATCATATTCAGATTGTAGGATTGTCTGACAGCACTGCACTCAAACCGCATCAGAGCAATAACTGAGTATAATGCTCTCTTTTGCATGTACCTCACCAGACACATGCAGCAGCTGGAGAGATCACAGGGGTTTCTCACCAAGAAAACAAATGGCCTGCAAACCATGCCATGATGTATGTGGATAGACATGTCACTGTAATCTGTATTGTATTAGGATGAGGTAATTTCTGCCTGGCCTCCAGGCCAGTCTCTGAATAGTGCATATCCACAAATCAAATATAGCTGATGACATCAGCAATGTCTGTTGAGGAGAATATGGCAATAACAGTGTCCCACATGCTGGTGTAAGGGCTCTCTGTAATGCCAAGCAAGATCAAATACACACACACACACACACACACTCGCAAGGCACATGTCTGACTTTTACAAGATTGCAGGTCAACGTATAGTTGATGACATCAGCAGGACATGGAGAAGATGTTGGGAGGCCTGCATGAAATGGATATATAGGAATGAGCAAATATCAAACTACTGTCAATCCATGGGATTGCAGCAGTAACTGTAGGATACACACATCTGGTCTTCTGTCTAGACACACACACACACACACACACACACACACACACACACACACACACACACACACACACACACACACACACACACAGTTGACTAAAGTGAGAATAGAACCCCATACCTATCTAATTACACAGACTACAGAACTCAGTACTTTATGCAAGTGCCATGGCACAAGGTCAACTTATAGTAGATGACATCAGCAGGGCATGTTGGAGAGAAGATATTGGGAGGCCTGCATAGGTTCATAGGTTCATAGGAGGTTACTAACCTAATGGCCCTAGGGCATTTACAAGCCCAGCTGTGTAAAACACAAGTACCCTTATTAAGCATAGTTAGATGGTCATTGTTAGCAGAGCAATTTTGTAATCAGCACCGACTGGCCCTCTCCATGAGGAACATAGGTACCACCACAGGGGTGAATTTACACTCACCCATCCCTTAATCAAGCTTGCACTTGAATATGTTGATTGAGGACCACTGCTTCACATGCGGTGGGAGTTTATTACAGAAGACTGGCAATCATTGGGAGATATAGCTGTCTCCCCAGCATGTTCTGTTTATGTCACAGGCTAGGTTGAGATTCCTGGAGCAAGTTATTCTTGTCCCATTTGATTTGCAGAAATCCATAATTTTCAGTAAGGCAGGGTCTGAGACCACTCTGTAGGTTGGGCATAGGTCACTTCTCAGCAGCTTGCATGATACTGAGTACAGTGACAGGTTTTTCACTCTTTCCATGTATGTCATATTTTGGAGGCCCTGGGTTCTCCCAGTCACACACCTCTTTGTTTTCTTCAGTTTCTGCAGGTGTTTGGTGAGGTACAGATAGAAGGGAGCATTGTACTCAATTAGTGGCCTGATAAGGGTAGAGTACAGAAGAGCTATGACCTCCCTGGTCTTGGATGTGATGGCCTTATTTATGAGGTGTGCAATGTAGAATGTGCGTCTCACCCCTATGGACACATAGTGTTTGAAGTGTAGATTGCTATCAACATGTGTTCCCAAATCTTGCAACACTGTGCTTCAGCTTAGAAGGGTGCAATGTATATCATAATTAGCAGGGGTACTGCATTGCCAAAGGGGACAATGAGGGATGTTTTGCTTTAAGGTTTAGTCAGTGAGTTTGGCACCAATCATTTATCTGTACCATTCCCTTTTGTAATATGTTAACATATTTGGGGGACTCTATATGACTGTCTTCAGTTGACAGTCATCTGCAGACTTGGTAAGCCTTTGCCTGGATTTCAGAGAAATAGTTTCCAAACAGTTGAGGGCCCAGCACAGATCCTTGTTGTATTTGACAGTGTGTGTTCTGCCAGTGAGCCAGCTGGCTATTCATCTAGTAATGTATGGGTTAATTCCCAGACGGGAGATTTTAACTGTGATACCTGAATGGGAGATAGTGTTAAAGGACTTGGATAACTCATCATAGGCGATATGTCCTGTTATCCCTCATCCAGGTCTTTGGAGTCAGTATTAAAGAAGTCCACTAGGTTTAATAAGCAAGAGCTTCCCCTTGACAAAACCTAGATGGGTCAGGTCAAGTGTATTGAAGGTCACCTATGTCCCTGTGGATAAGGCCATGCTAATTCCATCCCTACCCTTGCAGATAAGGCTTTTTAGGTGCATGGATCAATAATTCTAGTTCTGCATATTACTGGATTGATGTACATTACATATAACACAACATTTGATGTTATTTTCTGTAGTGTAGGTGATATATGTGTGAAAAAGTACTGTGACACCAGGGTTGCAGTGCTTAGGGGGAGGCAACCCATGGCTGTATTATAAATATGTGATATATTGTTAGTGTCTATATCAAAACACTGAAGAGGTTTTTAAGCAAAAACCTCTTCATCAACACATAAAGAGCGATTGCACTAAAGTGCCAACGCTCAAAACAGTGATTTATTTCCTTGGGAAAGAAATCGCTAGCACAAACACACACACACACACACACACACACACACACACACACACACACACACACACACACACACACACACACACACTTTCAAACATAACAACGTGGGGGCTTTGACTCCCCCCCACACCCCCAACATGGCGGGCTGTGTCCCCCACACCAACCCTAACTAAATATACCAACTCCGAGATCGCACTACAGTGGGGAAAAGGGCAAACACACAGGGATGGCCAAGCAATTTCTATAGGAATCAATCAGAGGTTAGAAAGGATTGGGATGAGAGACTGTATAAGCAATTCAGAAAGAAACATTGGGAACAACATATGTATGGCTCCCACATAGGCAGTTAGGGCCCTTGCTTGGAAGTGTTTGCACAGGCATTTTATACCCCAAGCAGACTTCAAAAAATTATCCTCAGGTAGACTGCAAATGTTGAAGGTGTGATGGGGAAGAAAGAGGTAATTGGGAACATATTTTTGGGAGTATAATGAGCAGACTTTAAAAATTCCTTGCAAACTACTCTGCCAAAAATACTCGGTGAGCAAATTGCTGTTACTAAGGAAATTATTTTTTGAGCTGTGATACAGAATCGGAATTGCCTAGACATATTAAGGCCTTATTAAGCTTAATTCTGGTGGACGCCAGAAAAGCAATTACTGGAAAATGGAAAGCAACATGTAAGCCAGCTGTACTAGAAGTTATGAATATAGGAAACAGAAATAAAAGAACTGGAAATGGAATCTTTGGAAAAGGGTAGGAGAAAAATTACATAGAAAAATGAAATTGGGAACTGTGGGAACAATGCATATAGAATTATGTTTTGCAGAAAGAATGTAGTTAAGGGAAGGCATGAATTGAATGAGCTATGCAATGTTTGACTGACAATGACTATACAGAAGATTAAAAGTGATGTATAATGTTTGCAATTGAAAATATGTCAATATTTTTTTCATTTATAAAAATATATGATTGCCTATGTCATAAGTGATAATTCCATAAAGATGTTTCCTGTTAAAAAGTAAGATAAAATTCTATCATTAATTCATTTCAAAGTTGAAATTTCAAAAAAAGTTAAAAAGCTGTTTAGAATTAATAATACTATAGCAGTCAGCAATGTTGCATGACAGCACTTGATTTTTCCAATTTAGTTTCTGGCTGGAGTGCCTTCTGTCAATAGTCTATTTCCTACACCGTTTTTTTTTGTTAGAGTCACTCTTTTGTGCCAAATTGAAAACACATGCTGACTGTCTTTTAGGTTATCCACAGATTTAGTCTTGGCATGCTTGTGTGTGTGTGTGTGTGTGTGTGTGTGTGTGTGTGTGTGTGTGTGTGTGTGTGTGTGTGTGTGTGTATGTATGTGCCTGTTTCACTGTCTTTCTGGGTACATCCTGCATTGCGTAGGTGTCTCATCCTGGATTCACTATCTGCCTTATGCCAGCAACTTGCTAGGAGTGGCTTCAGCTTTACAGAAGTGTAGAACAGCATAAAGTAGGTATCAGAGAATGAATGAATGAGGAAAGACAAGGTCTTCTGACTCTATATTGCTTTTCCTTGGCTATTTCTGTGCAGCTATATACTCTCATTTTTTCAGTGTAGTTTTTGTCTCCATGAATGCTGACCAGCTATCTGGGGGGAGGGGCATAATTCAATCATTCAGGCAGCTGTGATGTACTTTGTGCCCTCACCAGCATCGTGACAATGAGGGTGTATGTTATAGTCTGATTCCATTCCCTGGGTATGGGGGTGGGGATTTGTGTCACCATGGAAGCTCATAATGTCTTAGCCATGTAAGTGCATGCTCCGACGCACCCACTCTGAAGATTACCACCCATCATTGGTTTGATGACCCATGCTCCTATCTCAGCCTCTTCTCCAATGGGCCCTGTGCAATACATGGCTGGCTCCGCCGCTACCACGCCCTTTTGTCAGTGTCAAGTGCTTGAACAGCTAATTGCGCTCAGGTCACCTTGGCTGTAATTAAGGCTTTATACATCTATGCTGTTGAAGCTGGCCAGCCATATACTGTCATTTGAAGTGTTACTTTACATGCTGTAATTTGCCTTGTGTGTTTTTCTTTGGATTATTTGATCTAAATGTTTGTGTCAGTTAATCGACATCTATTAATGTTTGCCGTCCCTGTCCATACTGCCTGCCTGATTTCAGCATCACAGACTGTATAATTCATGTGAATACATATGTATATCCCAGACTGGATTGCATTCTTGTATTCTATCATTACCATCTGTGATTTACATTAATGCATCTCACTATGAACAACTGCCCCTTCTAACCCACAATGCTTAGTATACTAATTAAAGCAATTAAACGTCAGAACTATTTTTTACAGAGTGCACCACACTTTTCAGGATATTGTGAATTAAACTGAATCTGTTTCAGCTTTTGTTAATGCTCATATATACTGATATGTTTCATTACTTTGTAATCTATTTGTTAAATGTATAATGGTCTCTTTAATACATACTGATGAAAATGGGCATTGCCCATCAGATATTACCTGGTCAAGTAAATATAAAAGTAATAAAATATGTTTTCCTCACTGTATTCCTTTTGGTTAGATATTTTGTGAGTAGTCTGCAGTCCTACAACATCATTATTCATAATTACAAAACAGTGTAAGAAATTCTCTGTGTCACAGGAAACCCTTTTCTGATTAACATCTTAGGTGAAGCCCATGGCCGGCCTTAGGCATAGGCCAACTAGGTAGTAGGGACACTTTTCCAGTATTTTTTTGGTGAAGGTAGAGTAGGATGGGGCACCAGATGGTGGCCTAGGGCACCAGATGACCTAAGGCCACTCCTGGTGAAGCCCCATCATTTGTTTATAGGAAGGTCAGGAATATTAGAAGTTTTGTTGAATTTAAACCTAGACCATGTGAGAAAAGCACTAAAAGATGTGAAACTAATTGTACATTTTGTATATTTATACAGCAAGGTGATAGTTTTTATTGCCCTTATTTAAAGAAGATCATTAAAACCAGTGCAGGGGGTGACTGTAACACTAAAAAAGTAATTTACAGGGCACAGTGCAATGAATGTGATGCATTCTATGTGGGCAAGACTGTAAATAAACTCAAGTGAAGAATTTCATGTCATCTGTCAGAAATCCGCTCTGGATGTAAAAATAATGCACTAGCCAAACACCTTTCTATTCATAAAAGACACACAGGTTTTAAGTTCCAGATCCTGGATTGCATAGACATGGGTGATCTTGAAGGAGACATCCCGAATATTCTGGAGAAACATCAACTCATGTGGCAATTAAAGCTGAACTCTTTTAGAAAGCCTGGACTAAACTATTACTGTTCAATTAAAAGTGCACTGGAACTTAGAAAATTGCCACATTGTTTATATGACTAATTGTATTTTATTTTATTTTTTTCTACAAATTGGTTTTAAATACCATTTTAAATCAAGTGTATATTTTGTTTCCATCATCATACATATATATATATATATATATATATTTTTTATTATTTTTTTTCTGGTTCTCTTTTTTCCACTTTATTCAAAATGATGGTAATAACAATACTAACTAATTATACAATTATATAGGTTTTTAGGGTTCTTGTACACAGACCTGAAGAAGTCTAGAAGGACGAAAGCAATCTTTAAC
The DNA here is from genome assembly GCF_019279795.1 of Protopterus annectens. Taxonomy (NCBI): domain Eukaryota; kingdom Metazoa; phylum Chordata; order Ceratodontiformes; family Protopteridae; genus Protopterus; species Protopterus annectens. Next base: position 24,736,520 of record NC_056746.1, read on the forward strand.
AATAGGTTATGAAAATAGAAACTGATTTTTACATGCAAAATGTATATGTATATATTTATATATAATTTTTGATCGCAAAATTAACTAAGGTTAATATATATATTATATATATATATGTATATATTTCCAGCCATGTAGTATATTGCCTTGTATAAAATCACAGACTTAATAATCTACTTAATAATTTGGTTAAATAAGATGTACCATTAAAGTACATTAGGGCTATATATTATTATGACAGCTACTAGGTAGGGCAGGACCAGCTCGAACATCACACTGATGGGGGAAGGGATGTGAATTTAACATGTGTACCAATAACACTTTGTTTTACAGCACAATAAACCACTCCCATGCCTGATAAAAAGTATATATATATTTAGAAAGCTTGTGAGGAAATTATTACTCTATTTTTGTTTTACTTGGATTGCTTGTCTGTGTACTTAATAAAGGATTTTCAACTGGAAATAGACTGCCTGCCTTGCTTGGATTACTTTCGAATACTTAGTAATGCTGTAGAATTATATATTTTCTATTATTACTTTTTGACTTGACGAATTTACGTTCGCTACTTCTACTACTATTGTCTGATCTGATTAATATACAGTGATTAACTAGAAATATATGGACTGAAAATCTTCCACACAGAGAAGTTTCTTACACTGTTTTGTTTTTAGACCCACTACACTTTAGTGGGTTGTTTTGAGACTTCAGGGATACCACAGAGATGACTTGTTTTTTCATTATTCATAATTACTGATGTCATTGACTGTGACCCGCGGTGGTGGTGCTGCGGTAGCATTGTCGCCTCACAGTAAGACGCTGTCCGGTTCGATTCTCAGCTAGAGCGTCTTCTGCGTGGAGACATGCGTGAATGGGTGTACCTTCGTTGAAGGTTGTGCATCAGGGCTGGTAACTCGGCACATAAAAATCAACTACCAATCATTAGCGGACTGGAGTTCCGCTGTGGTGACCCCTAACTGGGAAAAGCCGAAAGCCACAAACAAACAAACTTAATGTCATTGACTGTAGTATGTTAATAATGAAAATACAAGCATGCAATAATAGGCTGTCCGATTGTAACCATGGTATAGACATGGGTGCCAAGAAATTCAGCAGTGAAGCTCGAGAGATGAATCTTGGCATCCATGTTGAGAACACAAAATATAGGCTTACGATTGGAGGCCTGATCATAATTCATTGTAGTGCATAGAGCTTCGTCTACTCCATGTTTTACTAGTTACAGAACAAAAAAGTGTTTTTCCAGCTTTCAAAGACATAAAACACTCAGTGAAAGCTGTCAAAAAGACAGAGTGACATGTTGTCTTACATTAGGGAATGAAAATCATGGAAGATTATTTGGCACAGGCAGCAGCCAGCAGGCAGAAAGAAATCTGTTTTTAATCCTGCCTCTATCATTTGCTGGTCACTACTGGGAGATTTTAGTGCCTTGTGGGATACCCAATCTTGCAAATTAAGCAGGGGTGCTAAACAAATATTAAGATCAGTACAAAACTTGTATGGCATCTCCTTGTACTCTCATATTATCTCCAAACAACAGAACTCTCTTCCACAGCATATTCTGTCCATCAATGATACACATACATTTAAGCATACCCTTAAGGAATATTTTTCAAAACATCAACTTTGCTGCTGTCACATCCAGGCTAAACATTTCAACCCACTAATATTCCAACTCCTTTTGTTCCTATTTCTCTATACCTCCTGGCTATATAAGCCTTCTCTCACTCAGAACGTGACTTGTTATTCAAAAATAAAAGGACGCATGCTAAAACTGCTTGTTTCATTCTTCCTTACTTTATAGACACCATGTTAAGAATCTTGTAATTTCAAGTTCTATTTGCATGATATTTATGTTTCTGTTCCTTCTTTCTACTTCCTCTTTCTAAAATTTACTTATCCCAAATGTAAAATATCTATGTAATCTTCTTTGCTTATCTCAAATGTAAAATATCTATGTAATCTTCTTGGAGCTTTTCTCCCCAAGTCTCAGCTGAAAATGGGCTTCTGGCCCAGTTGGACACTAACCGGTTAATAATTGAAATTAATAAATAAATGAATAAAATAAAATAGATCAGGTCTTGTGCTACAATAGGTTAACTGGTTTGTCTTTTTCATGATATTGTTGTGTAATTCTGATGCTTCATGTAATATAACGTGTCTGTATGAAGAAAACTGCACCTACTGAAGGGCATTTCCAAATGCCAGACAGCATCTGTTATTAGCATTAGGCCCCACTCACTCAGTATCACCAGCAGGGATTTAAGTAGAATACCAGTAATGCTAGAGTAGGTGGAGCTAAACAGAGCTCATTCTATCAAAATAATAACATGGCTTTCTGGAGTCACTGCCTGACTGCAACAAATGACACAACTGGCAAAGTAGGCATCACTATATATGGAGTACACTCGGGGTGTACATGCCCCCTTGTATTATGAGACATTGAAAATAAATAATATAATGCTACTATCATGATATCCACCAATGTCACAAATGTCATATTGTAATTTATCTCTCTCTATATGTGTGTGTGTGTATGTGTGTGTGTGTGTGTGTGTGTGTGTGTGTGTGTGTGTGTGTGTGTGTGTGTGTGTGTGTGTGTGTGTGTGTGTGTGTGTGTGTGTGTGTGTGTGTGTGCACGCGTGTGTGCATGTGTGTCTACTGCTGAATTCTTGGGGGCTTATAAATTCAAAGTATCCTAAGATGATCATAGCAATAGCCTTCACCATCAGGGACCATGCCTTGATGGACTTGATCTCCTCACTGACCCCATGGTAGTCTTTGTTCCTGGGTCTGCACCCATAGGGAGTTTCACAGTATTGTGGTACCTAGTATTGCAGTATTGCATGCTATTGGTGTGATATCTGTTCTGGCAATTGGCTTAGATAATTAAGGAGCTGTTAATGCGCTGTTTCCTATCATCCAGTAGTGCAAGGTTTGATTTTGTCAGCCTCCATTGCCTAACTGTGTAACTCGGAGCAAGTCACTGAACCAGACCTGGAATGCATTTGAAAAAGGTTCATGGAGATCACTGCTCTACCCTGGAAAGCAAATACAAATGAAAAATATTGCTTCTCAATGTATTAGCTCCTGTGATTTTAACACTAAACTACATTTACACACACATTATATATATATATATATATATATATATATATATATATATATATATATATATATATATATCTATATCTATCTATAGGTTTACATGCAATTGGTCGTACAACCAATAGTCAAACAGGGCTTTCTTTGAACTTATATGTCGAAGATTTAGGTGCTGAATGGTCGGAATGTCATATAAAATTTGGAATTCAACATTTCCGATCGCTCTACCACCTAAACAAGCACTGCCATGGGTCAAAAAGTGGGGGATGTTTGGCGTTTTGATATAATTGCACTCGCAATTATGCGGAACTGGCATTCTGCATTCGAACATGTTGTGTTCGACATTTGGCCGTACGACAAAATCCATGTATGTATATATATATATATATATATATATATATATATATATATATATATATATATATATATATATATATATATATATGTATATCTTTATATCATGCATGCATGCAACCTACAGTGTTGATTGTATTGGGAACAGAAAGCAAACACTTGAAAACATGTATAAACATAAATTGAATTCAGTCTATAATTTGCCTAATCAGTTATGCACCAGAATATTCATATTTTCTGTTAAACAAATATAGTTACATTACTTTTGAAACTGTATGGTAACGCAGAACCTCCTGCAAAGAAGTATCTACTGATAGAAATTATGTCCACAGAAAATCAACCATTAATGTTCATAAAAAGACATTCTCAGACCATTCTTTTTTTATTTTTTTTTTTAAGAAATCGGGTCATTAAAGCTGAAGATGCAGAATATGTAGGTTTGATGTTTTCTCAAGACACATTGCACGGCTTTAATTTATTACAATTTAATGCCACATCTTCAGAAGTAACATCTGCCTGTGGAGAGATAGATGTCCTGAAACATTTACAAATGTTTCGTCTCCTCTCCTTATGGCACCTGAAATATATCATCTCAACATGGTGTCACAGTGTAGCAGAGCATGCAAACCTAGGGGAGCTGGGTAGTGGTGCGTAGCCTTAAAAAATGATAAGTGACTTGTCAAGATAACATATAAACAGTGGCACTGATTTAGGTGTGTTACCTATAAATCTACACTCCAACAGCTGAACAACATATGTGACTTTTCTCATTCGGACAGAAAAATTAATTGTGCAGGATTTGCCAGAAACAGACAAGTGCTAGTCTGTAGAATAGCAGAAGCTCATTTTTTCCCAGCTAGAAGCCCTTGAGCTTCTAGCTGTTGCTGTTTGTCTTGTAGTTTAAACTATAGTAAAAATGCCCTGTTATGCATAATTTGTTCTAGTCTACATGCTTCATTTTAATGTTTTGTACATTATTGTTAATATTCAATCAAAACAAAGCTATTACTAGCTTCTGATACATTGGAAATGAGAATTGCTTATGCATAATGTGTCAGTCACCTATGTAACATTAATAACATAATTAAATATGTATGTTTAGTACAGGGATAATTGATATGTGCATAAGTGCCACAATCCCTTGCAAAATGGGTCTGCCTGAATCAGTTACATGACTGGTCGATATATGCTAAACAGTGCACTATATGGATAGTTTGCTTATTATATTTATTGATTTTGCAGTTTTTTAAAAGTGTTATTTTTTAAGTAATACATTTTTTTCCTTATTCATTTTCTGTGTGTGTGTGTGTGTGTGTGTGTGTGTGTGTGTGTGTGTGTGTGTGCGCATGTGTGTGATGTATTAATTAAGGTGATAACCTATGAACATTTTTTATGACTGGTTTTGATTTCCACAGCCTCATTGAACTGCAGTTGGAGAACCTCTGTTCAAGTTGCTTAATTAGACCAAAGTCCAGATAGCAACCTAGAAAGTAAGTACACCCAGCATGCTCTAACTTGATAAAGAATACTTACAAAGAAAAAAAATATCAAATTTGTTGAGAAATGAATTACATTTCATCGATTTGTTCATTGAATGTTAGAATGCATTATTTTGGAGGATATATATCTGTGGAGGCTGTTGACTTCAAAACAGGGTGAGGTTGCAGGCAGAAATGAATGGACGGCACTAATTAGAATGGCAGGTGCTACACGTGGGTGGGTCAGCTTTGAACATGATTATACTTTTAATTAAAATAATGGCCATAAATCACTGTGCGTACTAAGCAGTGGTCTTGCAGCTGAAGTCTTACTTTTCAGAAGCAGGATACATTTCAGACATTAGAGGTAGTCGAATATTAAGACTGATGCATTGCCACATTTTTCTGTTATTCCCTAATGGGTTTCTTGGCAAGTTGCTAAGGAAAATAATAACACTTAGGGCCTTGAAAAATAAAATAAAATAAAATTAACACAGCTGAGTCTTTGCCCCTACCTCATGAAAACTAAAAAAAAAATATTAACAGAGGTTTCTCTTTGGAGTAGTGGCATGAACCCTACCAAAAGACACATCAGTGTGGACATTCTGGCGCTTTGGCCAAACTGTATCAGACATCACTTTGCAGTTCTCTTTATAATGTCTGAAATATGCATCTATTCCACAATATGAATTCAACCCTTACGAGGTCTAACACCAGGACTCACTTGACAACTGTGGCTTAGTGGTCAGCAGCAACTGGTGGGGAGGTTGACGGTCTGTTATTGCACAAACCAGACAAAGGTATAAAAGCTAGCAAGACTGCAGGGACTATCAGAAAATATGCAGCAATTTTCATGAACAGCAGCAATAAAATGAAGCTTTGAAAGTCAAACTTCTAAGATCCAAGAAACGTTCATAAAATTAGTAATTACACAGTAATTCAATATAATGTTCCAAAGTTCCCAGTAAAATGCTGTTTTAGTTTTTCTTGGATCTATTTGTTCTTTTTAGCAACTGTAGGATTTGTGAGCCTAATTTGAGCATAACTTCATCTGTTTATCTCATCTATATATAAATATACCTTACACTGTCTGGGGATACTTGCGTAGCCCACATCAAAATGCAGTAATGAAACAGGGCAGATTCAATATAATGTTCCAAAGTTCCCAGTAAAATGCTGTTTTAGTTTTTCTTGGATCTATTTGTTCTTTTTAGCAACTGTAGGATTTGTGAGTCTAGTCTGAGCATAACTTCATCTGTTTATCTCATCTATATATAAATATACCTTACACTGTCTGAGGATACTTGCGTAGCCCACATCAAAATGCAGTGATGAAACAGGGCAGAATGATAGAAGAAGTCAGTGGAGCAATAATGCTGTAGAAAAGTTAAAGTAAGTAACAGAAATGAAAGCCAGCATCACTGGACAGAACATTTGCAGCTCACAGCAAAACATACAGTAGAAATCCCACTTGTAGTAGCAATCCTTCACCCTTTCAAACAAACCACAAATGTATGTTTAGGTTGGAGAATACAACAGCATGCAAAGGAATACCTACCTATGTCTCCCTCTCTTGCCATAAATATCTGCCTATCTACCTATCTGTAAACAGATAGGTATTGAATTCTGTCATGAATTGGTGAGTTATACTTATACACAACTTCACAAATCTGATTCATTACCTCACACTGCATAAAAGTCTGTCGGTTAAAGGAGAAGATTAAGGCTCTGAGCTACTATCAAGAATACAGAGTTCAGTTCTTTCAACCTCCATTTGTCTATCATGTGACTCCGAACAAGTCACTTAACAAAACTGCACTTCTGCATTGCACCTAAAATGGAGCAGTTAGACTCAATTGATTATTGACTCATTGGATTAGGCACTACTATATGTTCTGGAGAGTCTTCTTCTTCTTTCGGCTTTTCCCAGTTAGGGGTCGCCACAGCGGATCATCTGACTGCTCATGATTGGCAGTGGAGTTTTACGGTTTCTAGTTGCCAGCACGGCGCCCAACCTTCCACAGAAGGCACACACACACTCACACCTAGGACTAATTTAGAGTGTTCAAGCCACCTAATGCATGTCTTTGGGATGTTGGAGGAAACCGGAGCACCCGGAGGAAACCCACGCGACCACAGGTAGGACATGCAGACTCCGCACAGAAGGCACCCCAGCTGAGAATCAAACCGGAGAACCTCTTGCTGTGAGGTGGCAATGCTAACCACTGCACCACCGTGGCCGCCCACTATATGTTCTGGAGAGTGCAGGTTGAAAATTAAACAATGCATGCCTAATGTAATGCTAAGCTGAAAAGTAACTTTGGACTTTGGTTTAAATGGACCTTCTTGATCAATTTCAGACAATAATAGCTATATTTATCGATATATATATATATATATATATATATATATATATATATATATATATGTCTGTGTCTATAGTTATTTATTTATTGACATTAGTTTATATATCTATTTGGGATCCGGACACATGCTCGACCAGCATATGTCACAATCACAAAACATCGAACACACATACACGAAAGCGCTTTACATCGACAAGCGCTTCCGTGTATGTGTGCCTGTTTTATAGATCAGACTACAGTGCGGGTAGGGGAAAATTCCCTGTTCCCCACTGTAGTGCGATCTCAGAGTGAGAATAAAAAAGTAGGGGCCCCTGCAGAAACATAGATTTTTATTTTTGAACTACACATACACGGAAGTTTTTTTCGATGTTAATCACTTTCGTGTATGTGTGTTCGATGTTTTGTGATTCGGACATATGCTAGTTGAGCATGTGTCCTAGACCCATCTATTTATCTGTTTGTCTGTCTAGACACATACATACATACATGAATACACACACACACACACACACACACACACACACACACACACACACACACACACACACACAAAATCACACACACAAAGAGAGGCATTCTTATCAACATAATATAAATCCCATTCAGAAATGCCTGATTTTCATTGTAGGGGTTTCCCATCTGGAATTATAACAGTTTGCATTTCATTTTACAGCAAGGAGAGTAGAGAAGTAGTGTATAGCATTTTAAATAATTCTAGAAAGCAGCATTTACAATGTAATACTTTTCTAACTGAAGCTGTCATTGTATTTTGCGTTATATCAGACAAAGCACCAACACCATTCTTATGTGGTAACAGTTATAAAGTCTAGCATTATTTAGTTAGTGTTAAGCATCACGGTCTTTTCAAACTCATAAATTTTATGACTTTAAGCACAACATTCTGAGACAAAATTGAGGATGTTCCCAAAAACTAGAGACAAATGAAAGGGAATGAACTTGTGATAAAATCATGTATTTTGCAGTTTCAGGTTTACAGACTACAAATCTAATTATGCTAGAAAAAAAGAAGGCACTTAAAATTCCATGATAAGCTCAGCAAATATCTAAATGTAACTATTTAGTAATGAAAGCATTCTGATCACAAGTCTGCAGATCTGATAATTATTTATTTGTAGTGCAGGGAATTGCATGATTATTTTCCAAAATCAGAAAAAAACAAAAACAGTAATAAGCTGTTATAGTCCAAGAGCTGACCATAACATCATTTTCAGAGGTGTGTAACAATTACTATAAACCCCTTTGAGCACTGTTACAGTCAGTTCTCACACAAGGGATGTTCTTTCACTCTAAACTGTCCTTGAATAATGTGCCCCATATTTTGTCCATAGTATTTTACAGATGTCCGTCTGTAAGCAGCTTAATTAGGACAGTACTTAAAAAACTGTCCCTAACTTTTTCATCCAGTTATATTTACATCCTGCTTGTGTGGCAGCTTTACTGGCTTCCAAAGCCAATGAACCACTTCACACTTTCTTTTTCTTTTGTAACTGATAGTACAGGAGTAGATAACACTCCATGCACTACAAAGAGTTATGACTGGGACTTCTGGATCATTTCCAATTGTTATGCATTCTCAACATGGATGCCAAAGTTCACTTACAGAGTTTCACTCTCACTGTGAATTTCTTAGCATCCCTGTCTTGAACACGTAATAATATGATTAAAATCAAAGACCCAGTCTTAACCCTCTATGTTATTATTAACATTGGAGAACCGCATAAGAAGTTATGCTGCAAGGAGAATAAGTCAATAAAGTAATAAGTGCTCCAGTGTGACCTTTACATTGGTCATGAATTTGTACAACTCTAAATCTCACTCAGATAGTAATATGAACTTCAATATCAGCTCCTCAAATAACACACAGATTCAAAGGGTTACAGACAGTAAGCTGCTAGGTGGTACTACAGATAAAAAAAAACTAAATAAATGTATATAGAAGAAGTAACCAAACAGATACATTAGAAACTTAGAACATTATACCGAATAAAACAGTACCTCACTGAACCTAGTAGAAAACCTACAGCATCTATCTGCTACTACAAGCAGTACTTTGCATCACCCCTATATTTGTAAATCTCCATGACAAACAAATCTCAAAAATACAACAAAGTTACAGCAAAATTGCTAAGTTTGTCTGCAATACTCCTTATAGGGTGCATCAGCGCACTGCCCGCAAAAAAACAAAACAAAAAAAAAACCTTAACTCGCTAGAAGTACCTCATTGTCTCAGCTACTCACAACTAATTGTAGTCCATGACCTAACAGGTGTCCTACTTTAAATGTATCCTCCAAACCTACCTAACTGCCCCCAGAAGCCTATGGTCAACAAACACTGCCTTGCTATCTACTCACAAACACAATGACACAGCAGGGAGGACCTTTATTTTACTCATATCCCTAAATTGTAAAACTCGCTATGTCTACCACTAAGACTCAATGACAACCTTTACACTTTCAAAGATTAACTAAAAAATAAAAAACATCTCAAGGACTCCTGGCTATGTTCTTGGTTATTACCAGGCTAACTTTAACACAAATACCCCTCTCCCTTACAAAACTTTACCACATCTCTCTTGTCCCTTCAAAAAACAAACAAACAAAAAAAAAACATTTAGGCCTCAGTAATAAGTAGTGATGACACTAAAGCTTTAGTAATAAATACTGACGACTCATTTGTAACTAACATGTATATTGTTTTAGTCTCTTGTAACTTCTGATCTACTCTCTAGTTAAACTAACACTTCACAACAGTACTGTACCAACTATCACTGGTATGCCTATAAATTACCACTTACTACTCTACCCCCTGAAGAGTATATTACCCTAATACAACTTGAAGAAATTGTCTGACTCTCACCTTAATACAGGCATCAGTATGCTTATTGATGTATATCCATGTTTATAGCTGTTCCGCTACAAATACCTGTATACAATATATTCCGTTTCAACATGATATTGTGATTGTATCACTATCAATGTATTGTGCCAGTGTGAATGTATACTTTTATTCAATATACTTTTATTTAATATGAACAAGTTTAATATGCTATTGTCTATCTTTTTCTAATCCTGGACTGTCAAAGATGACACTACTGTTTAATTTACCTTATTAATTTACATTATATCATGTATTATGTTGTACTAATGGAATTTTTTTCCCCATACATCAGCTGAAAGGGGCTTTTATACCCAGTTAAACCTCTCCACTTAACAGATTAAAATAAATAAATTAATAAATAAATAATCACACATACAGGTGACAGCTGAATGGTTGATCCCTGGTCTGGGTGTAGAAGATGGGGCACCATCATGCTGTAATACATTTTGTGGCTTTTTCCTGACAGCTGCAGTGGCTCTCTCTTCCAAAAAAAACATAATACAGACTGTGATGCAGCAGTTAGCATCTTCGCCTCACAGCAAGAGGTTCTCCGGTTCGATTCTCGGGTGAAGTGCCTTCTGTGCGGAGTCTGCATGTCCTCCCTGCATTTGCATGGGTTTCCTCTGGGTGCTTCAGTTTCCTCCCACATTCCAAAGACATACATCTGGAGCATTTCTTCCCAGGCCTCTGCTGAAAATGAGCTCTGTCTCAGTTGTGCTTTCCTGGGAAACACATGTTAAATAAATAAGAATTGTTATGAATAATTTTCTGTATGAATTTTTAACCTCACTGATACTCCGATCGTCAGCTGTACTTCACAGAGTCCTGGTCTTATTCAAGCCTACAAGTACTACCTACCTGCAGGATGGGGGCTTACTGACGTAGGAGGAAGACAAGCCCACCAGTAGTAATCTTTTTCATGAGTCTTGTGAAATACGTTGTAATGGTTCCAATGCAGTATCAGCCTTGGATGCCGCTGTCACAATGCTGTAAACCCGCTGTCCTCCTTTGGTGTCCTACTCATTTACTGCTGAGGTAATCTGCAGTATGGGACCTTATGTACTTACTGTCATGTGCCTTCCCTTGGTGTACTGCATTGATGTACTCATCAGGTTACATTGTTTTGTTTTTCAGTCTGTGGTATGACTTGATTGTAGTTTCTGGCTTCTGCTAGGTGCCTGCCTCACCCAAACTGTACTTAATATACAAGTAACTGTTATTGGTAGGGCTCAAAAATCATACTATCATTACACAGAGTCACTTCAATGTGGGGCTGACTAATTACAAATAATTTAATAGTTAATCCAAGGAAGACTGCAATCATGTTGTAAGGCATCCATGAAGACTTCAGAAAAACAACGGTCTACATGTCACTGACCGTAACGGGCTATCATTATCGTTTTTGGAGCTTCATTTATGCACCATGTAGTCAGTAAGTTAACTCTACTCTCCCTTCCTCTTACTAGCTTTATCTCATGATTTACGTTCTAGTCCACCTTTTTTCTGTTAAGTGCTGTAGCCCATATCTTCCTAACTCTTCTAAGTAATTTATATCTCAGTATCACATGAGTCTGAAGAAGAGACTAGGAATCACAAGGACGAATATGCTTTTGAGTGGGATACCGCTCAAGGAACTGAACAGGGTGGGATGAGTGCTGGAACAGCTTACTTTCCCACAGGTTCTGGAGATCTATATATGGATACTCTGCAATTCACAACGAATATTAGTTTTGAAATAATTAATAGAAAGTGAGTGGCAGCAGAATACCAAGTGATGGCTCTCTCATGGCCAGCTTTTGGGGAAATGTAACCCAAGGCAAAGGTCTACATAGTGCAACCTCTGCTGTCTACTGCCCCCCCCTCCCACTGCACATTCCTTTCGTCTTGCCCTAAGAGGCTGAAAATACACTTTAATGATGTTGTAGGGAAGAACTAAATTAAGCCAATGGTCTTAGGCTAAAGATGCTCTGATGTCATTTTAGAGCTTCATTCCCAACCTTTTGTTCCACTGATGGCACAAATCATGAATAAAGAAAGAAATTTAGTCTCATATTCTTTTCTTTCAAGGAAGAAATAAGTTGTGTCCAAGACTTAATATTCAGGATTGACAAAACAACAGTTCAAAATAAGAAGAAACTTGCTTGTGAAAATACAGAAATCATATTTGGGAATAGGGCCAGCCACCGTAGCCCCCATCAAAAAAAAAAAAAAAAAAAAAAAAAAAAAAAACAGCTTCTGTGTATTGCTGTCATGTTAGATTGGATGAAATTGAAGGCACAAATAGCCAAAATCATATTTTGAGTAGTTGTTGTCATACATACATGCATACGGCATGCTTCCTCACCCTTACCCTCAAAAGGCATCCAACTTGTGTACCCCTCTCATTTCAAATGGGACAAAACTGAAACAACAACTAGAACACAGTAATGTATTTAATCCATTTTTGGCAGCCATTTATATACATCATTCCTCTTTAACACTTCACCAAAAAGAAAGGCAGTGTTATAAACATCTGATATTTGATTATAAGGAAAGTGAAAAAAAATCACTGTAATATAATTCAATTTGTTGCTCCTAGACAGTACACTACCCCTAGACAATTTATAGTGACCTTCTGTGCATGCCTTTGTGGTCAATGTGGTCATGAGCAAAGTTAAAAAAATGACCACAGTTTCCCCATCCCCTAAAGAAGTTATAATGACGTATGCACACCTCTGAGGTTTGTGAGGAAAGTTAAAGAAATAGCCATACTGTTCCCAAACTACACATATGCTATAGTGACCTGTGCATACTTCTAAGTTTTGATTGTGAGGAAAATTAAATAAATAAGGACCATCCTTTCCCCATTTTCAAACAAGCTACAGCACCCTCTTCTCTCCTCTGAGCAGGACAGTTTTAGACTTTGTGGGGTCAGGGCAGAGGCTGCTAATAAGACTGTACCAAAATTCACTTATACAGCCTGGGGTAGTGAGGATATCAATGTTCTGTGATGCATTTCTTACCTCATTACTTGAAACATGACTTGCTAACTTTTTAATTTACTGCTACCCAGAAGAGTTATGTATGTGCCTATCAGTATTATGTGTCGGCAGTTCAAATCAGTGATACTGTTTTGTGCATGCGCGCACACACACACACACACACACACACACACACACACACACACACACACACACACACACACACACACGGATATACACACACACACACACACACACACACACCCACACACACCCACACACCTACACATACAGACACACACACACACACACACACACACGGAAATACACACACACGGATATACACACACACACACACACACACACACACACCTATACATACACACACACACACACACACACACACACACACACACACACACACACACACACACACACACACACACACACACACACACACACACACACACACCTACACATACAGACACACACACACACACACACACACACACACACACACACACACACACACACACACAAATACAAACACACGCATGCACACACACAATGAAATTGCCCTCTAATAAGCTACATATACCACAAGATGCACTGATTTTTCCCACATGGACAAATATACTGACACTGCCTGTGACAAATCATATGATGTCAAAACACACACACACACAAACACACACACACACACACACACACACACACACACACACACACACACACACACACACACACACACACACATGCTGAAATACTGCATGCTTACCATCTTGCAAATTCAAAGAATGCTATTTTAACTATAACATGCCTTTTCTTTGTTAGAGGAGACCATAGAACATGGACAAACCCACACGGAAGCAGGGAGCACATGCAGACTTCACACAGAAGAAGCCACAATAAGAATTGAATCAGGGCACCACATGGTGGCAGTGCTACTCATTCAGCCACTATGACAATGATCAGTTGTTTTTACATCCATTTTGGTCTTGCCAGACTACCAAAGATAGCCAGTTATCATGTGAAGTGCTGATGTTTGTGATGGAAAGTGAAAGAAGTTATGGACAGTTTGTTACTCTTAGAGGAAAACCCCACCTTAAATTTCAACACATTTTTCATTGTATCTTTGTTTTCTAAACTATTTTAATACATGAAAACCACGCTGTGCATGTTATAAAATGTTAATATCTTTTTCCACAAAATGGCCGTTATGGGGCCTGCCATTTTAATGTGATCTTGTTTTCCTGCTTTTCCTTCTCTTTCTCAGAATCCCTTTCACATGTGACTGACAGCAGCTACTAGACAGCAAGGGATGTGTAAGTCATTTTGCTATTCCCTAGTACTTGCAGTGTGAAGATCTATGTTTTTACTCCTGAATGTTGTTGAAGTAAAAAGTGCTTTTAATTGTAAAAGTATAGCATTTTTATGACTGCAATTGTTTTTTTTCTCAATCAAAAAATGACCAGTTTTCTCTTCAGTTTGTGTTATGATTTTATTTAGTTACACATTTATTTTTGTTATATTCTGGTTATTCTTCCTCAGTCAGACATAATGCTTCTTGTACTGCCCATGAATTTTCAGTTTTTGTTCTGGCGCTTTTTAACACAACAAGCTTAGTAGTAGGCCCAACCACAGCAACAGACTGGATGGGCAGTGTGTGTGAAAAGCACCTCAATTAGAAATAAATGAATAATACTCCTATATATCATATTATAATGCATTCACTGCATCTGTTTCTAACAGCAGTAAAACTGAACAATTATCATTAAAAGTATATATAATTGCATTGGCTTGTGAAGTGAAAGAATAAATCACATAGGTAAAAAAAAAAGATACAGTATACTGTGTAATCAATACTTCCCTAAATGTCACAGAGAATTGGTTCAATTTCTCCATCAACAAGGGGCTATAAATAAAAGAAACACACAGATACAACACTATTAGTATTTTTTGCAGTGCAGGTAATCTTCCCCCCAATCTACTAAGACCTGGACCTTCAGCTTCAGAATAAAAGTTGCCTGAGGGTAAGCAATAGGATCACATGAATCTTGATAAGTTGCTTTGTCTCTGCTGATATCAGTTGGGGGGCAGGACCTGACATGAAAAAATACAGACTTCCTTGTGTCTGTGGCATGTCATGTGGCTGGAGACACATTCCTCTGCCAAAACATGTGACTGGTTAAATTTAGAAAAGGTAGGGAGGCTTTCAATTTGATTCTAAGGAAAGTAAGTGAATGGTTTATAAGGAACAGGCTGATTCCAGATAAATAAACCATACAGTGGGATACTGTAGGAAGAAAAGAAACCTTAAGATGGGGTTAAATTGCAAGTGAGTGTGGAAATTTTCTTTAAAAACACTCCAACTCCTCCCCGAATATACATAGGCATATAATACTAATTTTACATGGACTTCACCAAATACACTACATTGTGTGACAGTACTAATGCTATGCCAGATCAGTGACTGTCAGTTAACATTGTTCACACTAAAGTAGAAGTAAATGATACTTTTATCCACAAACAGTCTCATACATATTAATTACAGTCACTTTACTGATTGTGTACATCTTGGATGTCTATTTGTGGTTAACAAAAACAGTTTCTGTAATGCACTTCAAGTTTGTTTAATCCAAAATCCCAGAAAAGTATTCCATGTTACATATAACAAATGCACACTAGTTCTGCAAGGCCATAAATGTAGCAAACAAGAGGTTCAGTTGCTTTTATCCACAGATGGCTCCCACAACCATCTGACAATTATAGTCACTTCTGTGTATATTTCAGATATCAGACTGTAATAAAAAATTACCATGTAAAGTATTTCATCCTTGTTCCACACACATAGTAGATTGCACATTAAAGTAGTCCAAGTTGCTTCACACAAATCATATTAGTTCTGCAGAGCCAGAATAATGAGCAATGAGAAGACATTCATTTATATATACATGTATACATAAATAAATATGGTTCCCACCGTCAAATTATGTTTTAATTTGAATTTAAAAAAGTACCATATATTGAATAATAGATTATGCATTAGTATGCATTTTCCAAAGGATCCGAAATCTGAAACTCAAATGTCAGTCATTATTTTTGTGACTGCAACCCTCAGCAATGTACTAGAAAACCAAAATATTTGCAAAGATCAGACCAAAAAGATGAAGTGAAATAATCTGGTACATTGAGAAGTAAAAACAGCTGACATATCTCTCAACTTCTTTGATCAAGAATTGGGGACAATTTCTAAATATTACTCCAATTCACTTAAAAAGTTAATAGAACAACAATTTTGCTTTAACATTTATTTCAGGAATAATAAATATAAGGAATGCTAATGTTTGCCATTATTGACCAACTGCAGTCTGCATTAATTTTCCAGAAATCAAACATACTGACGGGGCAGGGAAAATAAAGTAAAGTCATAGACATTGTGCAAAATCAGAGACAACTGGGAGCCATGACACCTGCTTGCCTTCCAGGATAAAAAAAAAATGTACCTGTTACAAACTGGACTATTCTTCATAATGCTGCTGACTTCATAGTTCATACTCATAATTCAAAGTTTCATGGGTTTCTTGTAAGTCTATCCCACTATGATCTAAACCATGAATCACACAGAGCCTCACTTGCTTGATTGATTCTAGATAAAAGGCAATAGGTCACCTTATTTTTCTTCTGCTGACTCAGAGTGCTGTAACAGCATGCAGCTAAGCAGAAAATGGCAGATGGCAGAAAGTCACAAAATGCAGCTTGGTTTAAAGCAAGACCATGCAGCAAAGCTCAGCTTAAAGCATGGAACAGTAACCAGTCAGCAAACTGCAAAAAACATGTTACTGCTTCATTAAAAAAAAAAAAAAAAATCCCCATTTTCCTCTCATAGAGGCAAAACTGCAACAAAAATTCCTACCATTTTCACTTAAGGCAAATCCCCAATGTCCATATCAGCAGCTACTTTGATCCCTGATGGAAAAAGTGTAAGTCACCTTCTTTTGTAGACATAAGGTCATGCAGCACTAGCAACTCACAAAAATAGTGCAATATTGTACAGTGCAGTTTATGTTTAAAGCAAGGCTGTGCAATATAGTCTAATGTATTTTAATAAAATGGACAAGGAAAACTAAGCACTTGTTTTTATTAATTACATGTGTATCAGCTCTGCACAGGTAAAATGAGCTCATACAAACACAGACTATGAATTATTGCTGGATTTAGAACTTCTCTATTACAAATATAACCTCTGCCCTTACACACAGTGAAAAACCTGAAATAGATGTAAAAGTAAAAGTGCGACACATAGTGAAACAATGTACTCTTCTTATATACACACAAAAAACACATTTCAGAAATAGGCACTGCTTATAACTTTAGTTACGTCTGTTTTATGTTTTTCCCCATAACTTTACTTTTTACTTTACATTATTTCCACATAATTTTACATTTTACTTTATTTTGCATTATTGCACCATGGATTTATTTTATTCTACATTATTTCCTCATAACTTTACTTTTACAATTTACATTATTTTCTCACAGTTCTACTTTTTACTTTACCTTATATTATCTCCCTATAACTTTCCTTTTTCACTTCAGAAAAAAAGCTATTTTCAGTTGTTGTTATATAACTGAGTCCCCATGATTCCATAAATGCCTTCATTGTTCAGTGTGAATAGCATTTTGAAACCCCGACATTCTTTTTTATTTAAAGGTTGAGAATATATAATCCACATTTCTTTCAAAATGAGTATTCTTCATTAATTAAACAGATATATCAATTAAAAAAAACATTCATCATTACATACATATATATCACAACCATTTTTATAAATAACAGCAGCATTATTGCCAGTATGACTTAACAGCTCCATTTTCCATGGTAAACATTCTACGGTTGGTATTCCATTCTCTCAGTGTAGGGAAAACCGAGAAAACTAACTAAAACTTGCAATAATCCTTTATAATAAACATAAAAAGGGTGTGGAAACACTTATTTAGAGAGACACTTGAAAAACTGGTAATATGTAGTTCACACAGTTAAAAAGTATATGTATGTTATGTGGGTACTTCAGATGAAATTTTCTACCACTACAAAGGAAACTTTGGAATTGTAAAGTTTGAAATATACTTCCACTAAGTAACAGTGCTTATAATGATCGTAAATACAAGATAAGCTTCCCAAAGATGCTATTGATGTCAGTGTTTCTCTACTACCTTAACAACATTTTTCACCTTTGAAAGTAATATGAAAGTTTAACACTGTTCTCCTTCCGGGTTTTCAAGTTAGGGGTCGCTACAGAGAACAACGGTATTATTTCCAATTGATAAAGATATAGTCCTTTATTTAATTTGTATTTAGTTATTTTTAATCAAGTATTTTTTTTATTTATTACATTTGTTTACAGAGATTGTCTAATTGGGCCATCCAAAACCCCTTTTCAGTGGAGTCCCAGGGAGAAAAGCTCTATAAACCTAAAACATAAGTACATCATAGTTCAGTTAGCATGGCAATTCAGTAAAAGATGCATTAGGTAAAATATTTCATAGTTACATACGGATATGCAAACGCAAACACAATATTACATAATACAGATCTTGCAATGAGTTAAATATATTGCAACGAAAATCAATCAGTACATAAAAGTAGTTTATTATTTGAATGTTCCTAAGTAATAGAAATGTTATAGATTCCAAAGCAGTAGTGCTTTGATCATTAGAAAGGCAGATGAGGCAAAGGTATTTGTGGAAGAAGAGAACTTGAATGTTAGATAAAAAGGGAAGATGCAATTAGAATAGATTAGTCACAAGTGTTGGTAAGAAGGAAAGAGGAATAAGTAATTAGAAAAAGTCGATAGGATAGCAATTAGTCAGCCAATTAGGATAGAGCATTGACAGAATCTAGCATTTAGGAGATGAGCGTGCAAGTTTCTCTATTTTTCTATATGGGCTGGGTATGGTATTCTGTATCTTGGAGATATAACTGGAGCAGACACCATCCCCTGATAAGTTATTGGATTTGGTTTGTTGTGGCAGGAATTTATCTTTAGAGTGGAAGAGTCTGCTAGGGTTATACCAGTGCAGGAGGGTATGCAGCAAAGGGCATTCATCTGGGTGGTGAAGTATGGAATGAACAACTTTAGCTGAAGGAATTTAAAATAGTTGGGAAATTCCATCCAGTTTATTTTTGATAGTGCAGGGCAGAGGTGGGATCTGTTAAGCAAATTAGCAGTGAGTTTGGCAATTTTATTGTAGAATTGTTCTAGCTTTCTTAGGAGGCAGTGGCGTAGGTTAGTGAGGATTGCGGCAGTGCGTAGGAGTACTGGTAGGAGATATGCATACGCAGTAGAGAGACAAGGCGCATGTCAGTCTAGAAGCATTGTCAGGTTTTCACTCCATTAGAATTGCATGGTATGCAACCAGAAGCTTGAGGGGGTAAAATTTAAGGCTGTAAAATTAATCTTGTCAGTAGCTGATGGCCTTAAAGACCTGTGCTATACTTTTAAACTTACCAGATATATGGCAAATATTTCTTTGTAAATGTACTCATTTTAAATGCTTAGGAAATACATGCTATCTTCAATTTCAATCTTATTCAAAACAGTTGATTCAAAATTTGTTGATGACCCAGTCACATTAAAACCTCACAAATTCATTAAGCTAGACTTCTTCTTCTTCTTCTTCTTTTGGCTTTTCCCGGTTAGGGGTCGCCCCAGCGGATCATCTGTCCGCTCATGATTGGCAGTGGAGTTTTACAGTGTTGAGTTGCCATCCCAGTGCCCAACCTTCCACAGAAGGCACACACATGCAAACACTCATGCCTAGGGCCAATTTAGAGTGGCCAGTCCACCTACTGCATGTCTTTGGGATGTGGGAGGAAACCAGAGCACCTGGAGGAAACTGACGCGACCACAGGGAGGACATGCCGACTCCACACAGAAGGCACCCTAGCCAAGAATAAATTGATTAAGCTAAACTAAAAATTGAAAATAACTGAATACAATATAGCAAACATGACAGTCTGTGATTATACTAACTTTAAACTAAGACATATTAATTGCATCCATCTCACACTTTTTCATACACTATGTTATTCCTAAAGCCTTTAACAAGTATTTTCCTCTAATTTTAACCTAATATGTTGTCTGAATGGACTTGTAACATAGACTGATGGTTTTACTGGATGGCGGCTGGCAGGTAGTATCAAAAAGGTGATATAAAACTGCTAATAAGCAGATAATATCCTGAAACAGTTTAGGACTTACTTTTACTGGTCTTATGATTTTGATGAGATTTGATATGGATCTGGGGCTTTTAGTATTCACCTGTTAGGTGGGTAATTACAGAGAGAGTTAAAGATGCTCACTGAGGGGGCTCTAAAGATTCTGGAGAACCTGGAAGAATGAAAGGGTACACTGCTGTCAGAACAGAGTGAGAAGACTGGAACTACATGTGCTAAAGAAATGGTGAGGAGGAGGTAAAAACATTTTTTAGCTCATTTGATTGAGGCCACAAGAGTACACTGTATATGGTTTGGTGAAACACTTCTTTTTTATATGTTTTTGAGTCAGAAGACCTTTGTTCACTTTCCTTGTTTGCAGGTATTTCCTACCTACACCAGCGATAATACATTTTACTAAATTTTTTTAAATTTTGATTTTAGGACTTTGATTTTCACCCAGAGACTATATGACACATTAAACGAAATGCTGCTGCTGCACCAAAAGTTTAAACTGAGGACTTTTGCTTTGCCAAAGCTTACCGTCCATGAGTAGGAAGATCTTCCTAAGAAAAACTGCCTATTTATCTTCTTCAGCTGTGCTTTATCACCTGTCAGTGGAAAGCCTTCAAGGAAGTGAATGAACTCTTACCCATTTGTTAAACTATTATTTATTTATTTTTGCAAAAAAAATCTACTTTATTTAACAGCCATTTCCATGTTCACTGAATCACAGAGAAAGAGATACATCAAGTTGACAGCACACAATGCTAGCATGTACTGTATTAATAAAAAGACCTACTTAAATCCTAAACAAAAAAATCCACTAGCTATTAAGTACGCCTGAATCTAAAAATGAAAAAACTGTATTCCAAGTTTGATTCCAGTGCTTCATATCAAAGGATCAACAGGGCCGAACTTTTAATTTGTAATTGAGAAAGTGAAAATGGATCAACCAAACTGAGGGAGTGGACATCCAGTGTTGCAAAATAAAGGTCATCAAAGTGAGCACCACATTTCAGACTCACAAAAATAACACTTTATCTATTTTAACTGGGGGTGGGGTGGGGTTGATACATATGATGTTGCTGTAGTAGCATTGCTGTGAATATGAGTACACTCAACCTGATCAAATGAGTCCAGAGTGCAGTGACGGGGGGGGGGGGACCATATCCTATATGCATAGCCTGCATCTTGAGGCCCACAACACCAGTCTGTTGGAGTGTTGCCATTTACTTTTATTTGTAATGAAAGTGGGATGGACTGCCAACAATGTAATAATTTTAACAGAAGTATATCTATAAAATAAGAAATTCCAGTTCTGCAGCATAGGTCAAAAAATCATCTCCCTAGTCATTCCAATCAGCTCATCCAGCATCTCTGACAGAGTGGTCTGCAGAGAAGCTTTAAAGTCTACCAAGTGGAGGGAGTTGTCATTCTACCAAAAAAAATGTAAACAATCTTCATTGTGTGTTAGCTGTATCACTATGACAGTACAAGTTCCACTTCTGTTTTAATTCTGTGAAACCTATCTGAGGTGAATCAGTTTAATATTGATAGATGGTACTAACTTTAACTTTGGAGCTAGGAAATACCCTATCTACTGAATTCTCAAAGGGAACATTTTCCAGTAGACTTCCATGGTCTGAAATGCCTGCAATTGTTGTTTTATTACTTTGGCTTATTCACAAGTACTACTGTTAAAGGAGAACTGCACCACTAGACTCAAAAACATGTTTATTTTATCATGGTTTGGTTTGGTGTTTCCTACATTTTAACACCACTCTGGGACTATTTACAAGTTTTTAAATATTATTATATGTAATTTCTGAGTCTGACAACATGGGGTCTGGCACCTTGAAGTAATTCTGATCGTTTAGTCTGCCTCTAGGTATCCCACAATGCAGTGCTTGTTTGTAAAAAAAAATGACATCATGCAGGCCTCTTTCTTCCTAAAGCTCCTGTCACTCCATTGATTTTTACATGCATATACTACTGTCTTTCAGTCAGTTAGTTTTAAGTAACATGCCGTTCAGTAACTACTTAAAACACAAACAGTGCAAATGCCACAGAACAGACTTTCAAGGTGCTTTTTACAGCTGCTTTTTTCAGAATGGCTAAACTGCAGTCTTTTGTGAAGCCTGAATTCTACTACTTTGACTCATCTCCCATCCCCTTCACACCTAACTTTCCTAGCTGTCAAAGTGCTAAGGGTAATTAGTGCTGTTACCTGCTGTGATTGACAGCTTACAGCAGAAGACTTGACTCATGTACTATTTCCTTGTTCTAGCCTTTACTTTCTGTATGGATAGGGGAAGGACCAGGGAGCTGTGACATCACAGCATGGGTGGGTTTTTAAGACGGTAGTAGTGATGTCAGTTTGGGGAGGGAATTGGCCAGAAAACTAGTTGAATTCAGTGACCTTTATGACATCAGTGAAGTGGAGACTGCAACAAGCTTTTCCATGGCATGTTAAAAGTTTTTTGAAAGTGAAACCACCACAGTACAGTAAGATACTTTTCTAGTGGAGAGAAGCAGTTGATTTAAAATATTTTAAATGCTGTATTTATGTTTATTCATAGCAGGGATTGTAAATAGGGAGAAAAAGGACAGAGAAGTTGAGCATTTAATAATCAAATCCCATTGTTGTCCTTTAAGTAAGCTTAAATACAGGAAGTTGTTGATATAGATCTGTAAAGGTTATCAGCTGGTTAGCATTCCAATCCCAAATATCTCTCAAAAAGAATTCCTATGTTGCCCAATTTTAATCAAAAATGGGGGGGGGGTTCTCTATAGTAATACTGGAATTAAACCAGATAGATGAAAATAAACTGCAGCCCATGGATTGCTTCCCTCTAGAAACAGCAGTTATTTTTTGTCTGTAGATCTAAGCCCCCAAGATCCCATATGCTGTAGGAGGGTTTTATCCTCCCAGCAAAGAGGTTTGATGCAAATAAGTTAATTTCAGCAAGTACCGAAATTGGGAGGGGGAGTTGGAGATCTTGCCAGTGCATATCCTCATCTAATAATGGCAGTGTCATAAGCAAACAGATTTGGAAGACCTAGGTCCTCATCTTGTGGGAGTAATTTAACATTATCTGCTCATTCTAGGGGTTTACCATTACACAGAACATTTGACATAGTTTAATAAATCCGGAAACCTAAACACAAAGGGGATGCCTAAAAATTTAAAGCACTTTATGCAGTATCTGCATTTTAACCACTTGAATTTTACTAACCATTTCCAAAGTGGCAGCAGTATTGACTTCAACTGTCCTTTCTAATGGTAAAGTCATACAGATACCAAGATAGAGGTGCTTCTTATTATCCTGTTCAGGGAAGCTCGGTGCTACATGCAGGTTTATTTCAGCACTGCTGCTTAAGGGGAATATAACTCCTTGGATAAGTTGATTTTAGCTTTGTTGCTGGTACTGAGCTCTGAAGAAAGGAAAGGATATGTGGAACCCAGTGGACCTGTTCGCTTCAACAGACCATGCAATCATCTGCAAACCATGTCTTGGGGGGAGGAGGCTTTCTACCCTTTAATTTCAATCTGGTAAGAATTGTATTGATGCCTCAAGGGTAGATCAATACTATATGCCACCACAATAAACAATAGGGGGCAGAAGGCAGCCTTGATAAACAATAGGGGGAAGAAGGCAACCTTGTCTAGTGCCTCTTTGTAACATAATACGATTTGACTTTAGACCATTGGACACCACTTGGGCTAATGGCTTCGCTTCGCATACAGGACGTGACACCATTTGATGAATAATTGGCGGAGACCCAGTTTAGCCATAGCCCACCAAAAAAAAAAAAAATTAAAAAAACAGCAATGTACAAACACAAAGGCTTTGCTAAAGTCATGTAGCAGAGCTGCTGCAGGCAAATCTTGCCCAGAGCAACCCTTTTGAATATCAAGCCTTACTCTAACTAGATCTGAGTTGCTTGCTCCCTGCTTCAGAAACATGTGGTTTTCTCCCATCACACCAGGAAGAAAATTCTCCAACTACTAAGTCAGGATTTTACCCTAAATGTTGCATTCTGATTGCAAGTGGGATATAGACCTGTATATTTCAGTGTCTCTGGGATCTTTCTGCGGCTTGGGGAACATTAATACTTTAACTAAAGTAATATCTAGTGAGAAGCAGTGAGTATTAATTGCCTTCAAAACTATTTGCAGTAAATAGGTGGCTATTTCCTTTTTCCAAGCATTATACATATTTGGAGAGAACCCATCAATGCCCAGCACTTCCACTATGGCAAATCACTAATGGCATCTATAGTCTTGCCTTTTGACCATTGTCTGGTCACTTCCTGCTTATCAGCTTCATGCAGACACTGAGGGTTAATTTCCTTAAGAAGTTTTAATGCAGCATGGTTAATATTAACCAGTTTGTTTTTAGTACTTTTATTATATTCTACCGCTAAAATGTTATTTATGCTTATTTCACGCATAATTATCCTCTGTTATCCCTGAGGGCATTTATCACAATTTCCTACTGCCTTTCTTTACATTTTTGGGGTAAAAGCTTGTAGGAGGTGACCCCTTGGAACAACAGAAAAGGTGGTATCTTTCCCATTACTTGGACTCTGCCATCACACCCATTCTTGTATACCTGGCCTTTATTTTTTTTTAATTTCTGCTGTTCAATAACCTGCTTTCTCTCAATATGGTCTTTCTTTGCTTTTTCACATACCTGCAAATCCATTTCCTACAAGCAGTTTTGAAGTTTTCCCAGTTGTCCCTACAAATCCTTTAGCTATCTTCCCTATGCAAGTCCCAATATCTAATGACCCATCTGCTAATTTTGAGCTTCTATACCACCTGCTCATCTTGTAGGAGAAGCTTTTAGGATATTCCTATTACTCATTGTTTTTTTTTCAAAAAACATCTTTATTAAATTATCACGCATGACATAGGCAATCTTACATTTATATAAATGAAAAAAAATGACATTGACACCACTTTAGTTGCAAACATTATGCATCACAGACACCATTGAAACAACTGTAGTTGAAACATTGTACATCACTTTCAATCTTTCCAGACATTGTCAGTTAAGCATTATATGGCATATTCAAAAATCTTGCCTTTTAAACCTCTGCATATACTGTTCCCACAATTTCCATTTTTTTCCTACGTAGTTCACTCCTTCCTTTTTCTAAAGATCCCAGTTCCACTCGTTTTATTTCTGTTACCATATTCACTGCTCTTAGTAAAGTTGGTCTAGACTTTGATTTCCATTTTCTAGTAATTGCTTTTTTGGCAGCCACCATAATTAGACTGATTGATTCTTATAGTTATCATACAATATTTCACATACTGTGCTAATTATTCCCTTTATTAATGGCAGCTTCTGTTCTAGATTCTATTAAAAACTCTACAAGTGCTGGACTTTTATTTAGGACCCCCTTCTGTCTGTCTGTCTTTCTTTCTTTCTTTCTTTCTCTTTCTCTTTCTTTCTTTCTTCCTTTCTCTTTCCTTCTTTTTCTTTTTTTTCTTTCTTTCTCTTTGACTATACTCTGATATCATTCCTTGATAGGGAAGACAGTCTCTAAACTGCAGTCCAAATAAATTATTGGCATCTTCCCAGTCTATTACCTTTCCCTTTCTAGTTATTGTCTCCCAATCCCTTGGTTCCTTTACCAGTTTTCTCCAATAAATTCCAGCCCCCTCTTGCCTATTATGTGTATGACTCCAGTCATCCCTATCGGCAGAATGTCTGTTCTTATTACTCATTGTTATGACTTTGATAAAATTAAAATTACCTTGTTGGCCATGGCAGGGATAATTGCTGAGACACAAGTATATACGTTCCATGAGATGATCTTTTCAAAAGTTAATACACAAAGGGCTACACTATTTAAGGTGAAACATACAACAAAAGAAGCATTAGACTCTGATGCACATAACAGCAAAGAAACAATGCTGGAGATTTTAATCATAGACTGATATAAGAGAACATTACCTACTACTTATAAAACAGTGGACATGTCAAGCTGAGCCTCAGAACCCTGATGAATTTGTAACACTGATAGAAAGCATGATATATTACAAAAGTATGTTTAAGCAGACTTCTAACAGATTGGTTGATAGCTATAGTCTGAAGGTAATGGGTACTTTGACCCCTATTCTTTTGTATAAATGAGGGAAACAAAGATATATATCCAAATACTGTAGAGTAGGTAGGCAAGACACTCCCATCCAGTTAACTGGGGATACAAAAGGAGAGCAATACAGGATGGCACAGTGGTGCAGCGGTAGTATTGTTGCCTCACAGCGAGAGGTTCTCTGGTTTGATTCTCAGCTGGGGTGCCTCCTGTGCAGAGTCTGCATGTCCTCCCTGTGTTCGTGTGGGTTTCCTCTGGGTGCTCCAGTTTCCTCCCATGTTATAAAGACATGCATCTGGAGCCTTACTCCCTGGGCCTCCACTGAAAATTGGATTAATTCCAAGTCAGACTTTCCTGGTTAACCAATGTAAAATAAAATAAAAAAAAACAAGAGCCATGGAGTGTGATCATGCTACCACAAGGCCGGTAGAAACAGGTTTTTGTTATTACAACACAGCCAAGCTAATGAAATATATGCTTATGATCAATGGCTGAGGTCTGGTATCATGATCACACTTGTTAAATCCCAGTACTTTTGTAAAAGGAAAGCATAGACCCCTGAGCCACAGGAAGTTATCTGTACTCATAGTGAGAAAAGGCACTACCAGATCACTCCTGGTCACTGATACAGACCTCATTTAGGGGAGTGTTACATCCTGTTGTATTATTACCAGAACTCAGTTATAATGAAATTAAAGGAAGGACTCATAACTTTAAAGAGTTGTGGAGGAACTGGTAAGTGGAAAATTGCCAGGATGTTGGGAGGGTCTCACCAATTGATTAAAAGGGAAACTGTTAAGCCCAAAGAAGAGGTGACACTTTCTCTGGTCTTTGCCACAGAGCCTTAATGCTCTGAGCTGTTAATGAGATGCTTCCTGTAGCCTTGAGTACAGGGTTTGATTCCTTCTACTTTTATTTTACTACTGTGTGACTCCAAGCAAGTCACGCAACCAGACAGTACTCCTGGACTTCTCCTAAAAAAGAACACTTGTGTCCAGCAGACTGACCTAGCTAACAAGTGGATGAAATAAAATAAAGTTATTTTAGTTTAAACAGAGGACAAACTTGGCAACACTATGGCATAGATAAATGTTCCCAAAAAGAAGAATGTTACTAGAGGAAAGGGAAAGTTAACTAAAATAACTCCATAGAAACCATGGATGGTGCAAGATGGGGTAAGAGAGACAGGAGAAAAATGATGAGATCCCCTGCCTCCCCCTGGCATTAGAATAGGCATAGCCGGCCTTAGGCATAGGCCAACTAGGCAGCCGCCTAGGGTGCCACTGTAGCAGGGGCACTTTTCCAGTATTTATTTGGTGTAGGCAGACCAGGATGGGGGCACCAGGTAGTGTGGTGGGGGGTGCCGTGGAGCCCTTTGTCCTAGGGCACCAGTTGGCCTCAGGCCGCTCCTGAGAATAGGAATGATAAAGGAGAGTAATAAAAGCTATAATAAACTCTAAACAAACTATTACTGCTACCTGCAAGCAGAGAAAAAAGATGGTCCAGAGTATCACCTGACTGAGTAACTCTTCCTTAGGGAAGAAAAAGACACAGCTATAACAGTGTCTGTCTTAGTGGTAGAGGAAGATGGACCATCCACCTACAGAGATACCCAGAAGGAAGGATCTGCTCTGCTGTGACTTCCAACTAGCTGACGTAACTTTAAAATGCCTAGTAAGAAGAAGAAGAAACCCTAAGCTAGGTGTGCACAAATATTGTTGGGTAGTTGGAACAAGCTTCCCCACAGGGCCCCAACCATGGTCTCCATATTTTGAGATGTAGAATAACCTGCTCTATTAAGTAGTAAATTTGGGAAGTAAATAATAGAGAATAGTTACCCATCAGTTGTTAATTTAAGGACATGGTGATTTATTCTGGGCAGTCATCTGGGTATGATAAAACCGAAGTCCAGATACTAGCCTGCTTTTATTGTTGTGAAATAATGAAAGAAGTACATATTACCCCTATAACCTCACAGAAATGGAACTGCATGCATATAGAAACCTTGAGAGTTGAACTTAACTAGTTTGGACATCTTCCACTTTACACTCGGTGAAATGTAGGCTAAGAGGAGATAAGATGTGGCACTCCACATAAAATGGAGAGTGCATGTACTTGCAGGCTTGATAGCAGTGGAGATTACACCCTTAGAAGGTGGTATTCTTGTTGAATCCTAAGTACTGTTACAAATCAGGTGGATACTCATCTAGGTGCCATCACTTTATACAGATATATTGATGTGTACATTTAAAGAATTTTCTGGTAAGACCCCTAAGGCATACTTCTGACAATCCATCAAATGCTCTCACGTGTGTGTGTGTGTGTGTGTGTGTGTGTGTGTGTGTGCATGTGTGTGTGTGCATCTGTGTAATTGTATATGCTCCAGGTTGTACTGATTCTCTTCAGATGTCTGTACCTGTTCTTCCATTCATAACCACACATTATATATATGTAGTTTGTGATGATAGGAGGTCCTGCCAGCAATGCCAGAAGAAATAGGGCAGCAGATTACCTGGGGAAGAATATTATGCAGCAGCAGAAAAAGAATGTTTAGCCATAGTATAGGCACTGCAGAAACTTCAACCCTATATGTATGGAAGTAAATTCACTGTAGTTACAGAACACAGTCCATTAACATGGTTACACTGAGCCAACCAGCAAAATGCCAAGTTAGTATGGTCCAGCCTATGGTTGCAGGCATATGATATAACACTTCAGCACCATAGTGGAGTTAGCAATGCCAATGCAGATGGGCTCTCAAGAGAGGGTATGGGGTAATGTATTACCAGATAGGCTCATTCCTCTCAAGCAACATTTCTCAAGGGGCACTTGAAAAACTAGCTTGGGTCTTCAAAGGGGGGAGAGATGTGATGCTAGGAGGTACTGCCAGCCATGCCAGGAGAAATAGGGCAGTGGATTTGTAACATATGCCAGCACAATTAGCTGGAATGTTGTAAAGAATTATATGTCATTTGTATATCAAACTGATTTGTACAGATGTTTGTGTTTAAAAGTATATTTGTAAAGTTGCTTGTTTTAAAATATATCATCAGTGTGCCTGTTTGGAAAGAAAATAAATGTATATGCATTATTGCAACTAAATTAAATGTATATGTTTCAACACAGGATACTGGCAGAGCAAAGGTTAATCACAATCCATCTGCAGCAAACTTTAACTTTACTTTTTACTTTATGGGTTAAGCCATAAATATGTTATCCCACAGTTTTGAATGGAACCAGAGAAGCAATGCCTGTGCTAGAGAATAGGTTGTAGCTCCTGTAGGAAGATTAGAATGGTTTTATGGTTTTATGACTTCCAGGAGATCTGAGCAAAGCTCTATTTGTGTGTATGGTAACACATAGGTACTAAAATCGTGTCACCTTCTAGTGCTGGTGATAGCATGGGAAACAGAGTCAGGTGACCAGATGTGTGTGTGTGATGTCATTCTGTAAGCCAAAAATAATGTTTAGATATTAGTAGGTGTCTATCTTGTGGAAGTTATTAACTTAACTAGGGAACAGTAATTCTTTTAGATTAGTCTTGAAAATGTAGTGAGATTAGAAGTACTGTTTTTCTATAACTGTGAAATTTTCCATCGGTGTTATTTTTAATGTTCCCTGTGACTGAAACTCTGGTGTTTACTGTAAATAGATATTTAGTATTTCCATGTTCATTATTTATTATTAAATGTATTTAAACTTTTCATTGTGGTTGGTCCTTTTTAGAGAATATTTATGCTTTGAGAGTATTTGCACATAGGTATTTGGTGATAATGCTGGCCACTCCTGAAAGCTTTTCTGTTTGGTCAACATTACCATTTGTATTAATATTAATTTCACTCAGTATAATTGGATACCCTTTTAAGATCCTTATAGTAATTGACTGGTGGCAGTGAACCTACCTTATAGTTTGGGTAAAGTTGGTAGAGCAGGTAATCTGTGTCAGCCTTTCCAAGGTGTGTGTGTGTGTGTGTGTGTGTGTGTGTGTGTGTGTGTGTGTGTGTGTGTGTGTGTGTGTGTGTGTGTGTGTGTGTGTGTGTGAAAATTAAATCTCAAAGAGTGTGTGTGTCAGCTACCTGGGGCAGGGACATGAAGCACTGGTTTCACAGTGCCAGTGGGGAGCCTTATTGGGGGCTGGAGGAGAGACACCCAGACCCAGGGCTGAGTGTGTGCCCTGTGTGCTCTTAAGGGAAATTGTGCTTGATGCTGAGAGGTCTGCATGTGGAAATACTGAGTGTATCCATTTGTATTCCAAGTGAATGTTCCTCTCCAGTGTCAGTGGTGAGTATTCAGGCTCCTTGATTACTGGTCCAGAGTGGGGACATCACATATTAGTGAGTAGTGATGTGGATATTGAATTTATGTAGCCTGTAAGCAGTTGTCACTAAAAGTATATTCTCAGGCAGCTGCAATATGAACATTCAGTTTCATTTCACAACAGTTTTTATTTTTTTTTTTGTTAGTTTAGTTAGTCAAGGAGAGCAGGCAAAGATGTCAGCAGAGGATTATGGTAAGCTGACAAAGAACCAGTTTGCCAAGGTGTGTGAAGCCAAAGGACTGGTGTATGCCAACCTGACTACAGAAGAAATAATTTCAACCTTAGTCACAGCTCAGACCAATGTCCAGGAGGATAACCAGTCTGGTGATGGGGATTTGCAGCCCTTAGAAACAGGACAGTTCAATTTTTCCTTAGAAGACTTAAAACTCCATCTGGAGTTAAAGACACTTGGACTGGAGGCCAAACATTTAGAATTAGAATCAGCATAGAGACTGTGATGTTTGGAGGCTGAAGAAAATGAGAAGCAGCATCAACATGAGAGGGAGATGCTGACCCTTCCCCAGAGTCATGAAAAGGAGAAGCAGCATCAACATGAGAGGGAGATGCTGACTCTTCACCAGGGTCATGAAAAGGAGAAGCAGCATCAACATGAGAGGGAGATGCTGACTCTTCACCAGGGTCATGAAAAGGAGAAGCAGCATCAACATGAGAGGGAGATGCTGACTCTTCACCAGGGTCATGAAAAGGAGAAGCAGCATCAACATGAGAGGGA
This sequence comes from Protopterus annectens, assembly GCF_019279795.1. NCBI lineage: Eukaryota > Metazoa > Chordata > Ceratodontiformes > Protopteridae > Protopterus > Protopterus annectens. Next base: position 24,768,084 of record NC_056746.1, read on the forward strand.
GATGCTGACCCTTCACCAGGGTCATGAAAAGGAGAAGCAGCATCAACATGAGAGGGAGATGCTGACTCTTCACCAGGGTCATGAAAATGAGAAGCAGCATCAACATGAGAGGGAGATGCTGACTCTTCACCAGAGTCATGAAAAGGAGAAGCAGCATCAACATGAGAGGGACATGCTGACCCTTCACCAGGGTCATGAAAATGAGAAGCAGCATCAACATGAGAGGGACATGCTGACCCTTCACCAGGGTCATGAAAAGGAGAAGCAGCATCAACATGAGAGGGAGATACTGACCCTTCACCAGGGTCATGAAAATGAGAAGCAGCATCAACATGAGAGGGAGATGCTGACCCTTCACCAGAGTCATGGGGTTAATAGGGAAGGGAATAACCGAATCCCAGAAGCAATAAAGGTCAGTAAATTTCTTCCACAATTTACAGAGTGTGATAATGTTGATAGTTTTATTCATATATTTTAAAGGGTATGTAAACAGTGTAATGTTGACTAAGGGCTCTGGGTACATTTCCTGACCACCTTACTCCATGGTAAAGCTGCAACTGCTGTCTCTAAATTGTCTGATACTGACTGCTTAAACTATGGCAAGGGTTCAAGGTTTTAAATGTAATCAGTGGGGCTATGTAGCATATAGATGTCCACAGATGCAAGGAAGGGAAGAAAAGGTGTGGGAGCCAGCAAGTGGGAATAACAGTATGCCAGTGGTAAGTTGTCTGGAGACAACAGGGGTACCAAACTATCACAAGAGGCTATATCCTATCTTAGTGCATGCAAAGCAGGGCACTGCTAAGACAGACACAGCCTCTTACGTAACCATTGTGAAGCCTGCATTGGTTAAAGAGGAGCAGTACTTGCTTGGACAGCCCACTCCAGTCAGAGCTTTAGGAGAGATCCTATTCCAAATGCCTTTGACCAGGGTTCACCTTGACTGGGAGGGTGGAAAAGGAAGCAAGCAAGTAGATGTGTTTGAGTATATCCCTGCAGACATCCTGATAGGGAATGATTTTGATAATGCAGAACCTTGTGTGCATGAAATTGCACACAGTCAGGCTTGAAGACAGACATGTAGGTCTGGTAGCCTGGGGGAGACCCAGACAGAACTCATACCTGAAGCCAGGGGTGGTAAGGTGGCTATTTCAGGGAGGGAGCTACCCTGTAGCAGTGAGCCTGAAGGTGAACCACAGTTGCTGTTAGGTACTGATGTTCCCTTGGACAGAGTGGCTGCAAGGGCAGAGGTGAGTGGTAGTACCCAAGCTGACAGTGAGGCACCAATGTCAGAGGATACCAGACTTCCTGTAGAAGGGTAGCTGTGAAGAGTCACAAAAGTAGAGCTGAGACAGTCTCAGTTTTCAGACCCTACACTAAGAGGCTTGAGGGAGGTAGCTAGGGAGGCACCTGATTCTCAAGGAAAAGGGAAGTCTGTATACTGGAACAAAGGGTTACTGTATAGTGAGTGGACCTCTGAGGGATGGCTAGAGGGTGAGGTAGTACAGCAGTTGGTAGTGCCCAGAGCCTACTGTCTGACACTTCTATCCACAGCCTATGACACTCCTTTTGCATGTCATATGGGAATAAAGCATACCAAGATATGTATTATGCAGAACTTTTATTGGCCTGGGATTGGAAGGGATGTCAGCAAAGAACAAATAAATTTATTCTGCAAAGCTTTCGGTTTAACACCCTTCCTCAGTGCATTATAAAATCAGTTAATGCATCTATTTTAAATAGGAGCATCAATTATTCGCATGTCAGCCAGCTAACCTATCATGCACTTATATCACATCCCCTCCCTGCCCCCATACAAATTCATGAAAAATTCATAAAATGTTAAAGTCACAGAGTTTAAAATCACATATTAAACATAATAAACATAATAAATATTATCACTTAATTCTTAATATTTTCTTATGCTATTTTATTTCTTTTTTTTTTTTTTACTAAAATAGGCTTTATACTAGCCATACTGTTAATACCTGGTTTACTATCTGCTCTTAGCCTTACAATCCATTCATATTCTTTTATTTCTAAAAAATCCTGTTTTAGTAAAAAAACAAAAAGAAATAAAATAACATAAGTGAGTATGAAAATATTAAGAATGAAATGATATTTATTATGTTTATTATGTTTAATATGTGATTTTAATACTCTGTGACCTTAACTTTTATGAATTTTTCATGAATTTGTATGGGGGTGGGGAGGGAATGTGATATAGGTTAGCTGGCTGACATGTGATTAATTGTTGCTCCTATTTAAAATGGATGTATAAACTGATTTTATAATGCACTGAGGAAGGTGGTTAACCCAAAAGCTTTGCAGAATAATTTTGTTTATTTGTTCTTGGCATGGTTATTTTTGCTGACTTGACTACTTGAACTACAGATTTGACCATTTTTGCAGTCTATTGGAAGGGATGTAACAGGTACTGCAGGACCTGTAAACAGTGCCAAAAAATAGGCAAGGCAGGAGACAAGGTCAAAGCTCCTTTGATGCCTTTCCTTGTGATTGAAGAGGTGTTTCAGAGGGTAGCTACGGATATTGTGGGGCCTCTGTGTACTCCAAGCTCTACAGGACAGAAGTATATCCTGGTGGTAGTATATTATGCTACTACATACCCCGAGGCAGTGACTCTGTCATCCATTGAGGCAGAAAAGGTGGCAAATGCTTTATTTGAGATTTTCAGCAGGGAGGGTTTCCACAAGAGAAATACTGACTGACAGAGGTGCCAATTTCACGTCAGACCTGCTGGCTTGTCTGTGGAATCACTGTGGAGTGAAGCTCTTAAAGACCACCCCCTATCATCCTCAGACTAATGGTCTTGTGGAAAGGTTAAATTTTACACTAAACACTATGCTATGGGCACTTGCATACCAGTTGAAGAGAGAATGGGACAAATATTTGCCTCATATGCTGTTTGCATACAGAGAGGTACCCCAGGTATCCACAGGTTTTTCACCCTTCGAGTTGCTGTTTGAGCATATGGTGAGGGTACCTTTAGATTTGATTCAAGATGAGCAGGAGAATGAGTGTGAATCCCACAAGGAGTGTGTTATAGCATATGTCTTAAACCTCAGGACAAGGCTTAGGGAGCTCATGGGCTTGGCCCATGAGAACCTGGCAGGAGCCCAACAGCAGAAAAAGGTCTGGTATGACAGGAATGCTCGGGCCAGAGAGTATGCTGTAGGGCAGCAGGTTATGGCTGTTATTCCTGTCAAACACAATAAGATATAGGCAGCTTGGGAGGGACCCTTCAAATTGGTAAGGAAGGTCAGTGATGTTAACTACATGGTAGAAATGCTAGACAGGAGGCAAGGGCACAAATTGTACAATGTTAAAATGATGAAACCATACCATGATAAGGAGGCCCTGTTACTGAGTATTTGCAGTGGATGGCAGGAGGAGTCAGAGGGGGGATCTGGTGACTGATCTCCTAAGTGAAGCTTGGATTATCACCTCCATGGAAGGGATGGCAATGTCCCAGCTGATATTCCCTACCCATGTTCAAGAAATCTGAGCAGTGTTACAGGGGTGTGGGGGCACATTCACTGGGAAACCTGGGTGTATCCACCTGGTGCAGCACCATGTGGATATAGGACCCCAAAGGCCTATCAAGCAGGCCCCTTACAGAGTGCCTGAGACAGTCAGACTCTCAGGGAGGAGATACAAGAAATGTTCGAACTGGGGGTAATCCAGGAGTCCAGCAGTACCTGGGGCCTCCCCATGGTGCTGATACCAAAGAAAGATGGCAGCACCAGGTTCTGTGTGGACTATAGGAAACTAAATAGTCACACAGAATCAGATGCTTACCCCATGCCTAGGACAGATGAAGCATTAGAGCAGCTGGGTGGGGCTAAGTATCTGACAACTATTGATCTGACCAAAGGCTACTGGCAGGTGCCCTTGGGTCCCATGGCTGGAGAGAGGTCAGTCTTTGTGACTCCTTTCGAATTATAAGAGTTTACAAAGATCCCCTTTGTAATGAAAAATGTCCCATCATCCTTCCAGAGGCTGGTAGATCATATCATAGCAGGAACATGAGATTATGCCCTTGCTTACATAGATGATATTGCCATTTACATTCATCCCTGGCATGAGCACCTTCAGTATGTCAGGGAGGTCCTGGGTAGGCTGCAAAGGGCAGAGCTGACCATTAAGGCCAGTAAGTGTCAGGTGGGTATGGTAGACGTCTCCTACCTGGGAGATAGAGTGGGGAGTGATAAGAGCAGGTCAGAACCTGCCAAAGTGAAAGCCTTTGCGGATTGGCCTGTCTCTGTTACTAAAAAGTAGGTGAGGGCATTCTTGGGGACAGCAGAGTACTATAGAAAGTCTCTTCCTCATTATAGTACAATAGCTGCTCCCCTCACAGTCCTGATGAGGAAAAATAGGCCAGACAAGAGGGTGTGGACTCCAACCTGTGAGCAGGCATTCCAAAAGCTTAAAGGGGCTTTGGGAGGAGCCCCTGTGTTAGCCAGTCTAGGCTACAGCAAAGAATTTGCTGCACAAGTGGATGCTTTGAACCATGGGGTAGGGGGTGTACTCAGCCAGGTTTTCTCAGAGGGAGAAGAGCATTCAGTAGTATATCTATCTCAACCATAGACTCCAACCTAGGGAGAAATGTTATGCAGTGGTAGAAAAAAAATGTGTAGCCATTGTATGGGCACTGCAGAAACTTCAACCCTATATGTATGGAAGGAAATTCACTGTAGTTACAGACCACAATCCCTTAACATGGTTACATTGAGCCAGCCAGCAAAATGCCAAGTTAGTATGGTGGACCCTATGGTTGCAGGCATATGATATGACAGTTCAGTGGCATAGTGGAGTTAGCAATGCCAATGCAGATTGGCTCTCAAGAGAGGGTATGGGGTAATGTATTACCAGATAGACTCATTCCTCTCAAACAACATTTCTCAAGGGACACTTGAAAAACTAGCTTGAGTCTTCAAAGGGGAGAGATGTGAAGATAGAAGGTACTGCCACTATGCCAGGAGAAACAGGGCAGTGGATTTGTAACATATGCCAGCACAGTTAACTGGAATTTTATAAAGAATTATATGTCATTTGTGTATCAAACTGATTTATACAGATGCTTGTGTTTAAAAAAAGTATTTGTAAAGTTGCTTGTGTTAAAATGTATCAACATTATCCCCTGCTGGAAAGAAAATAAATATACATGCATTATTGCAACTGAATTAAATGTATACATTTCAACAGATGGCACTGGGAGAGTAGAGTTTAATCACAATCCAGCTGCAGCAAACTTTAAAATACATCTGAAATTAAATCACTTTATGGGTTAAGCCATAAAGATGTTATTCCACAGTTTTGAATGGAGCCAGAGATGTAATGCCTGTGCTACAGAATAGGTCTTATCTTAAGAGGAGTGGAGTGGTTTTTGGTTTTATGACTTCCAGGAGATATGAGCAAAGCTCTATCTGTGTGTATGGTAACACATAGGTGCTAAAATTGTGGCAGCTTCCAGTACTGGTGATAGCATGGGAAACAGATGACCAGATGTTTGTGATGTCATTCTGTAAGCCAAAAATAATATTGAGATATTAGTAGGAGTTTGCTCTGAGCATTCTTGATTCTGCCTTTGACCTGGCAACAAGGACCACTCACCCACATCATCTTGCCATGCAGTAGTAAATGACTTAACTAGGGAAAAGTAATTATTTTAGAGTAGTCAGGAAAATATAGTGAGATTAGAAGTACTGTTTTTCTATAACTGTGTGAAACTTTAGATCAGTGTTATTTTTAATATTCCCTGTGGTCAAAACTCTGGTGTTTACTGTAAATAGATATTTAGAATTTTCATGTTCTTTTATTATTTATTAAATATATTTAAACTTTTCATATTTAAGCTTTGAGAGTATTTGCACATATTTATTTGGTGATAACTCTGGCCACTCCTGAAAGATTTGCTGTTTCATAAACATTGCCATCTGTATTAATATTAATTTCACTCAGTATACTTTTAAAAGCCTTATAGTAACTGACTGGTGGCAGTGAATCCACCTTATAGTCTGGGCAAAGTTAGTAGAGTAGTTAATCTCTGCCAGCCTTTCCCAGGTAGGTGTGTGTGTGTGTGTGTGTGTGTGTGTGTGTGTGTGTGTGTGTGTGTGTGTGTGTGTGTGTGTGTGTGTGTATGAAAAGTGTGTGTGTCAGCTACTTGGGCAGGGACACAAAACACTCTTTCACAGTGCCAGTGGGGAGCCTTATTGGGGACCTGAGGAGAGACAGATAAAGACACCCAGACTCCGGGATGAGTGTGTGCCCTGTATGCTCTTAAGGGAAATTGTGCTTGATGCAGAGAGATCTGCATATGGAAAAACTGAGTGTATCCATTTTTATTTCAAGTGAATGTCTCTCTTCAGTGTTAGTGGTGAGGATTCAGGCTCTGTGATTACTGACTCAGCATGGGGACATCATATACTTACTCAAAGTTTACAAAGATACAGTATCAGTAATGTTCTTTAAGATTCTGATCAGTATTCTCCCTGAGGAGTGCTTCCTCTTGTGGTTTTTCACATTTTTCCACTGCAGTCCTCTTTGCCTACATGCTAGATATATGTTTGTTTATCAGAGTTGCCCTTACCTGTACTCTAATTATTCCTTTATATTTTTCCTTCAGTGTTTGCTACTCTCTCTGGCATAGCTCTCAACCTCTGAGTGCAAGAAATCTGGGCAAGGCCAAAAATGATGGGAGAAAAACACACCAGATCAGGGAGAAATGTTAAATAGTGCTCATTTAAATTTAAAAAAGTTGCTAGAATAACAGGTTTTACAATAGTATCCATTTTTTCCAGTGGATATGAAGTCTGAAAATCAAATGTATGTCATTATTTAGTGACTTAAATCCAAAATGATTTAACTTGAAACAAATTTTATGAGGAACAGACCAGACCAAAAATATGATATGACTGTTTCAAAGTAGAGGTGATCAGTTGAGAGGAATGCTCTCATAGGTTCATAGGTTCATAGGTAGGTACTAGGCTATCGGCTCTAGGGCCCATACAAGCCTAGCCAAAAAATGTACCCTGGCTTTCGCCACCCAAGAAAATTATTTTCCTATGCCCCTGTCGAGCAGAGTCACAGAAGTGATCCCCGGGGTGAATTTCCCATTTCCCATCCAATCATCAAGATTTTTCTTGAAGAGTGCTAATGAGGAGCTCTGTTTGACATAGATAGGTAGTCTGTTCCAGAGTATGGGAAGTCTATGGGACAGGAATCTATCCCTCCAGCATGTTCTGTTTATTGTGGTGACAAGGTTAAGGTCCCTAGAGCGTGTAGCTCGGAGGGATTGGGATTTCTTTAAGTGGAGCATGTCCAGCAGCTCTGGGTTTGACATAGCTTTGTATGTTAGGCAGAGATCGCCCCTGAGTAGGCGATATGCGTACTCTCATGGCTCATATACTGTCTGGCATTTCTATGTATTCTGAATAAAATTGTTTGAGTTAGAGCATACAAGTAATTAAGAATGTGCCACTCGCAATCCTCAGGTCATATGGCAGAGTAAAATGTTCAGGCTAGAAAATCAAGGCATTGCACTGGGCCATCTTGTTTTATCAATGGTCACTTTAGATTGTGGTGATCACCCCTACTTTGAAATAGCCATATCATTACTCAACTTTCCTCTGTCTCACCTCTTTGTAACCAATTGCTTAAATGCGTGCACTCAGCTGTTTTATACATTTATCTGTGGTTATTTTTCTTATCACTGATGCAATATTGCCCACATCTACCATACCCTTCACATTGTTCACACCTATGGAGTAATTATCTCTGTTGTCTTTTAGTTCTGCATTCTTGTAAGACCTATATCTCTCCTCTTCTCATCTGCATACCTGCCTATGGCATTCCCAGCTCTCTGCACTGTACTCCTGCACATTTAAAAGTGATATTCCCACCATCTTCATCACCCATCCAAATGCCCCTGGACTTTGTTGCTTCTGTCACCAGAAACTTGCTAACATATCTTTCCTGGCAGTCCTTTGTCATGTGTATTCAGACAAGCCCTTGGTGACTGATGCTGTCTTCATTATGCTCTTTCATATCTATCTGTCTGTCTCCCACTTCAAATGCCAGTACAGCTACCTGCCTGTGTTTACTGTTTTTCTGTACATTGTATTCTTTCACATTAAACTAGTCTCCTTGCCCATGCACCTGTAAAACCACATATAGTGGTTGTGCATTGTACCCCATACAGTCATATCCCTCTCTTTTTTTACCATTTCTTTTTGACCACTGCTTTCATTACTTGACCCTGGCATTATGGTCACCTTTCATGCTAGCAACCATAGTCTTATTACATGTCCTTACTGTCTTCTGGTCATCAGCTATACTTACTCAGACTAGATCAGCCATCCTTGAGTTCCATGTGTACCTTTGCGATATTCTCTATCTTAGTGCTGTGATTGTATCAACACAATTAGTTATACCCTAAGGCCATTGCGCTAACTTTTAAGGTAGCCATGCGATGTTTTTATTTCCCAGAATATTTCATACTTTCTGATGTAAGCCTGTAACTGGGCATTACATCTGCTGACAGGATGCATGATGCACATAAGGTGTTTACCTTACAGACACAAGATACAGGGGTTGATTCTCACATGGGGTAATCAGCTAGGCTTAAAGTGGCCCACAAGGCCAGTTAGCATAGTACTAAGGGTGGGAGGTTGGCATAATGGTTAATGTGTTAACCAGATTGCTCTGTAGCACACATTATCAGAAGTGGGTTTGAGATTAATTTAATTTTGCTATGATTTTCCAGAATTGACTGAGGTACTATTCATTTTAGAAAAATGTGGAATTTCCAGCATTAAAATTCATGATGGAATGCATGTAAAATCTATAATGAAATATCCTGGTTTTATTCTGTAATTGGTCATGCTTGATCAGTGCTCTACCATGATAAATAAATCTTCATAATAAAAATTTGCACATAAAAATATTATCACTCCCTATAACAATCCTAGACCGCTTTGATCCTCTAACAAACTGCTAATTCAGACTAGCAAAATTAATAACATAGCCGGTGACTCTCTCTTTGCAAACTCTGTAAGTAGATCCTGGAACTCTCTTCTAGCTGCTATTACCTTACTTTCCACCTTAGGTCAATTTAAAACTAGACTCAAACAACATTTGTCACTTAACTGGCTATGTCACTGTATCAAGCCTGGCTAACTCTCTCTAGAATGTGTAAAAAATCTGTTAACCAGCTTACTGTGTAATTTAATTTAATCCTGATTTACGCTCGGGATTAACTCTAACCTGTGGAACTTGTTTAACTTGCTTACTTATGTAATCTCTGTAAATAGTCTGTTTGTATTATGTAATGCTGTAACTGCTTACCCTTGGAGCTTTTCTCCCTGGCCTCCGCTGAAAATGGACATGCATCCAGTCGGACTATCCCGGTCAACAAATGTAAAATAAAATAAATAAATAAACAAATAAATCAATCAATAAATGAAAGCCACATGGTTTGGATGAAGTTAGCTGCTTTCCTTGTGAGCTCCATTCACTTTTCCTAAAACTTCACAAGCAAGAAATGTGTAAATATATGAGATAGTTATGGTGCCTTTTGTATCTTCTTCACTCTATCCCCCAGATTTACTAATCTTCCTTGCAAGACTAGCTTAGTCCTGCATGGAAGCAGCCGTTTAGGAGCAGGATGGTAGCGCGCCATACATGTTAATGAAGGCGCGCTGCCTGAGCTCCTAATCTTACACGGAGCATGTAAGAGTGCAGGGGGCATGTCTGAGAGCAGAGCTTTCAGAATATACATGCCCCCGCAATGAAGAACAGCAGAGAGGCCAAAGAAATGAGTGAGACTGCTTATAGGTGTCCGCATACCCCCAGCAACATCCCCCCACATGTACAACAGCAATAGTAAATACAAACCAAATAAACAAACCTTTTTTTTTTATTATGAATCCGATTAAAGCTAACTGTAGGTGTGCAGATTTGCCCATTGCTTAGCTACGGTTAATGCAGCTTAAATGGCTGAAGAGGATAACAAGGAAGACATATGCAAATGAAGCAGAATAGTGTAGTGGGCAGAGCATTTGTCCTATGAGCAAGCATTCCCGGTTCTAGTCCCACTCCATCACATTCCATTTTCCATGTCAAATCATGTTATGACCAATATTTTAATTGCATAACCTACTAAATAACATATATTTGTGAACTGGAGTACTGCATTAAATGCAGATGTGAGGTGTCAATGTCATAATGTTGCAAAGTCCACAGATAATCACAAGCCCCATACAGTATATGTACACAGGAATCATGGATGAAAATGGAAGGTAAAATGTGTAATGAATGATAACCCCATACAGCTCCAAATCTCCCTCCTTCCCAAGAACAATTAGCTATTACTGTCTAAATCAGTGCAGTTGTAAGTGGGAGTAAGCGAGTGTAAGCACCAATAAGCAGTGGTAAGCATATTTAAGCACTAGTAAGTGAGTTTAAGCCCATTTTCATGGGAGTATGTAATGGGCACACAGGTTAAGCAATACTGAAGCTAACTCTCTGTAAGCATCATTAACTGGAGGTTAGCATTGCTTACCCTCACGCAAACCCACACAAACCTGCTTACAAGTGCTCAAAAGTGCCTTAATCACTCTGTATCCAATGGCCCTTGTTCTGCCCAGCAACAAAATAAACAGCCTTGCAGGTCTTGAACCCAGGACCCTATACACTATAGTCACAGTAGTTAACCACCAAGCCATCACAGCAGTACAGAAAAATGAGGTATCACCAAACAAATCCTCACTATAGTAAAATCAAACTGAACCTGTGAAAGGAATCAGTATACTGTCATATGTTCTATAACCCACTACATAACATAAATATGTGAACTGGAGTACAGCAGTAAGCCCAGATGTGATGTGTAATTGTAATAGAGTGTTGAAGTCCCCAATACAACACAAGGACCCCATACAGTCTACGTACACATGAATCATGGATACCAGACATATATATAAGATGTAATGAATAATAAATCAATGCCAAAAAGAAAATATAATGCAAAGTCTATTGTAAGCAATGCTAAGCATTGTACAGGCCAGCTTAGGAGGTGTAAGCAATGTGCAGGCCAGCCAACTCAATGTGCCCAATGGTATACCCCTTTAAACAATGCCAACCTTAGGTAAGCAGGTTTGCCCATAGCTTAGCCTTTTCAAAACTGGCCAATCATGGCAAAGTGCAGGAAATCAGCCCTACTTAAACCCAACAGGCAGGAATACATCTCATAACTGGTTGTACCTTCCACTTGCAGGCACAATGGCAGAAAGGGGAGAGGGTGTGCATGTACAGGTACAGTGCTGGGGCATCCAGGACTCTAGAGTCATGGCAGGACTCCTTGACAAAGACCATGAGCAGAGACTGCTGCAGGGCCAGTACCAGGTTTCTCAATATAAGGTGGAAGCCTGGGACCATCTCACCCATGACCTCACCAGTGCCACTGGCATAGCCCGAACTGGTGAGCAGGTCAGGCATCACTATGCCAACCTGAAGGGGCATAAGGAGGACCTCTCAGACCAATGGATCCAAGAGGCTAGAACGGCAGGGGCTGTCCCAGCTGTGTGTAAGTATCACTCCACTATGTGTGTAATAATTGCCAGTTCATGTATATCATAGATAGGTATAGCTAAATATTCCTCTTATGTCCTTCACAGCTGCAAGTGAGTGGGCCACGAACCAGGAAGCCTATGGCTGTCGCCTGGAGAGGTTGCAATGCGAGCAGGTTAGTAATACTCTTGCATGTACTGTCATAGGAAATAAATCTAAAAGTATTAGTCAATTAATTGCCAGTATAAAACCTGCATTGTTTAAGGCAAGTACTGCATACACTGGAACATATGGCAGGAAGAGTCTCATATAGTTTGTATGTAAATAAAACCATAATAGCCTGACAATAAAGGTCTAACTGCTGGACTGCATGTGTATACACTGGTATCATATGGTAATGTAAATTTGCAAGCACGTAATAGTACTGTTGTATTAAGCACTGTTATCCACACTGTGCACCATAAACAGAATGTTTAGGAATGCCTGTATATGACTGGTGTAATCCCCAGAGATAATTTAGTACAACTGAGAGACACATAGACAGAAAACAGTGAAAAGGCAGACAACAGAATCCAAATAGCACTTGCAACTGAGACGTGAACTGTTGTATTTTTAGCACACACAGCCAGGGTTCGAATCCTGGCAGTGGTGGTAGTCTGCATACAGAATTATACACCACAACTGTACAGATATGTCCAGAATGTCCAGTAAAGTGGCCCATATCTGTTGACTGTCAACCTGTCCTGGTAAATCAGTGGGATGATCCCAGACGTATAGGCAGCAAATGGGAAATACAACTGATTGACGCACATCTATGAGAACAAAGCTGGCACACTAGCAACTCCCCAAAGCCTTATGAGAGTAAGAAGCCACGTATGTCCCATTTACATCCCCATGTTGTGAAGCTATGGCCAGAGTGTGTAGAGTAACAGAGTGAGATGTATGTGCATAATAGTAATGTGGAATCTGGTACTGTGCTTGGCGACATTCAGGTAGTGCGAACAAACATTTCTCCAACAAGTCTGTCAGATACAAACACTGTGCCCAGAAATACAAGACTGATACCCTGTACTGGTACTGTTTATTTTGGTATTGTATGGCATTGTGACTGATGCAGTAGCTCTGAATAATAAGGTATTACTCATCACTGTCACCCACACTGTCCTACAAAATATAACTGTCTAGATTACAGGGGTGTCCAACATTTTGGCTTGCTGGGGCCGCATTGAGTGAACAGAAATGGTTTTGGGGCCGCATATAAAATATATCATATAGTTAACTCGTTCTATATATATATATATATATATATATATATATATATATATATATATATATATTTTTTTTTTTTTTTTTTACAAATAAACAGATATTCACTGCACCATTTGACATTCAGACATTTTAATTTGTGCAGACAATAGCTCAAAGTGTAGAGAGGATTAAAACCAAAAAGTAGCTTAATAAGAAGGTTATTTGCAAGGTTACATGGCAGTTTACAACCTTAGAGCACACAGACACATTGAAACAACTGTAGCTGCAAACATTATACATCACTTAGAATCTTCATTATTGTCAGTTACCATGCTTTGAAATGACAAATGCATTAAAACACATTGCATCAACATCCTGCAACTTCCTACCTGCAAGCAACCACAGAGCTTTCACTGAAACTAGGGCTGAGTATCTGGACTACCTGAAAGAAATTAAATTATAGTGAAAGTACACTTTGTTTAATTTAACTATATTTCTAAGCCCCAATATCCATTTCCAGGTTACTTTTGGCAGACTTGGCATCCTTCAATACATTGTCCATTAAATGTAAATATCCATCCACTGTAAAAAGTATTAGGTTTTGAAACAAAGAAACATTCTCCACAGTCCCCAACACATAAGCACACACACACACTAAAATCCCCAACATTTAAAAATTACATTGTGCCCACTTGATTTGCCAGTATTGATGATCCGAACCCACCAATGAAAAACAGTACTAGGTGCTTTTTGTTTGTCTGAAAAACAATACAACTTTATGGAACTGCATTACCTTGAAGATGAGGCAAAAATACAGACATGCTTTGAAAATCCATACAGTTAAGAGGTATAAGTTCATGTTCAATACAACACTCTCCCTGTCAGGAAAGCCACAATTCAATCAGTAGGTAGACTGATCATTGTTCTGCATGCACTCTTACCTATTAACACAGGTAATTGCTGTCCCTTTCAAAGGCAACAAATCCATACATGAGTCCCTCTTCAGCGAGAACACACACACACACACTGATTGTTCGGTGCAAAATAATACACTGACCCTTTTTGGCTCAAAACAAAACTAGAAGGGCGACATTAGCATTCACAAAACAAAAAATGTGTTTTGGGGCATGCATATGTCGATGTTGCAGTTAGCCACATGGAAGAGCTCTGAGGGACACGTCTAGTCTAGAAAATCCTGTATAAGAGTGTTGTAATACAAGGTCAGAATGCAAAACCACAGGAGAATTATAAGACAGAAAGCAGATAGGAGATATACAGCAATATCTATATAGCACACACAGCTCTGATGGACAGTGTTTTAGTTGCAGCAGACACAGCCATGGTCTGAATCCTGGGAGTGGAAGTAGGCTGCATACAGAATCATACCCCACAACTGTACAGATAAGACCAGAATGTCCAGTATATGGGCCCATATATGATGCCTGTCACCCTGTCCCCCTGGGAAGTCAGTGGAATGATCCCAGATGTTTAGGCAGCAAACAGGGAATACAACTGATTGTCACACATCTATGAGAACAAACCTGTCACTCTAGCAACTCCTGAAACTATGAGAGTAATAAGCCAAGTATGTCCTATCTACACCCCCATGTTGTCAAGCTGTGACCAGAGTTTGTACAGTAACAGAGTGAGATATATGTGCATAATACTAATGTGCAACCTGGTACTTTGTGTGGCAACATTCAGGTAGTGCTAACAAACATTGCTCCCACAGGTACGTCAGATACGAACACTGTGCCGAGAAATAAAAAGCTTGATACACTGTACTGGTACTGTTTACTCTGGTATTGTATGGAATTGTGAGTATTGCAGTTGCTCTGAATAATACGTCATCACTGATTACTGTCACTCACACTGTGCTACATAATATAACTATGTAGGAAAGCCTGTATAACAGTGTGGTAAGTCACTAAAGGTTGAAGAGGGCAATAGTCTAGATATGTCTCGGTTCACCTGCATGTGGTCAAGACATGGCCAGAGTCTGTGCAGAAAGAGATGGACAGATATGTGCACAACACCAACCTGGAATCTGGGAGTATGTGCAGAAACAGCTAGTGTTAACAAACATTTCCTCCACAGGTATACCAGAAAAGAGGTGTATACTGCAGGTAAAACCAGTTCATGTATAAAGATGATGACAGCCATATCACTGTCCAAACTAAGGCAATAGAGTAGTGTAGTATTACTTGTAAGGTACAGATAACACCACTGACTAGGAAAGTAATGTGAACTACAGGAATATACTAGTTAATTGACATCTTTCTCTCCCCCCACCATATCTCCAACAATAAACTAAATACCCACCTCAACTGGTATGTAATGACTTCACTGTTCTGTTGGGACATATGTCCTATTGGTTGATAATTATTTAAATCTGTTTCCATGCATGTGCTATGTTGAAATACTCCAACATTGGTGGCATGGTGCCATCAATGTACCTGCATGCTGTTCTTATTACCACTGTGGTCCCATATATGCATGTGTTCCATTTGCTATGCAACTGTTCCGTATCTGGTGTCTGGGTTAATGGGAATATCTATGCATGCTATTATACCTAATCCTGGTATGTGTTGACTATTACTAACCCACATATGTTGATACACCATATACACCATAGCATGTATGGGAATGTGGGTCCCAGCGGACCCACCTGTCCCACCTCAGCTGGCCGTGGCACTGGGCACCAGCACGACTGGGGCCCAACCCAGGACCTCCTCATTCTTTGGTCCTGCACCACTTTCGGGTGGAACCGCCTCAGGGGATGGGGCAAACCCCCTCCCTGGCAGCGGGCATGGACAGGAAGCATCACCCATCATCAGGTCCAGGTTGTGGTGTGTAGGGAGCTTGATCAGCAGTTTGGAGATCTTCTCTGCTAGCTTGAGGGCCGCTTGTCGCGATTAGAGGGTCGGCCTGGCTCTCCGACTCAGCCCCCAGTACAACCACCTTTGGGGCTGTGGAGGTGCAGGGGTGACTGTCCATGGGTGGGGATCTCAGTCCCACTGTTTCCACTAGGGGGCTCATGGGTTTCCAATTTCCCAACACCCCTCCCCATCAAGGTGTTTACCCCCCCACATGTGTCATATACCGCCCCTGTATGCATCTTGTTTGTCTTGTCTGTTAACCTACCCAACCTACCTCCCAAAATATACCTACTATCCCTCCCCAACATCCCACTCTCACCTGAAAAAAAAGGGCAATCTGTTCCCCCCCAAAATTATCACCCCATACATAGCTGTCCATTTCACACACATGTCCATTGGACACATTCTGGTCTAATTGGCATCATAACATATTAATCTTGTCCTCACACCTCTCTCAGGGGTTTGAGTGTCCAAATCTACCTCCAAAATCAGTGTATATGCACAGCTGTTGCTGTAGAAGAAATGGGCAGCTATGGACCTTCCCTAGACCCTCCTGCACATCCCTAGCTATTTTTCCTACTGTCTTTCCCTCTTTGTGCCCCTTTTTCACCACTTTCCTATCAACCCTTTTTTCTTTTCTTTTAAAGAAATTAGCACGGGGGTAAGTGGGCGTACGCACTTTTAAGTAGCAGTAACCTGGTTTAAGCCTGTTTGCATGGGGGTGAACAATGCCTATCAGGTTAAGCAATTTAGAAACTAACTAAGTATAAGAAACTGTAACTGGAAGTTAGCAGTGCTTTCCTCTGCGCAAACCCACACAAACTCGCTTACAACTGCTTAAAAGTGTCATAATCACTCTGTATCCAAGGGCCTTTGTTCTGACCAGCAACAAAATAAACAGCCTCTGCAAGGCTCAAACCCAGGACCCTGCACACCATAGCCAAAGTGATTTACCACTAAGCCATGTCAGACATACAAAGCCCTGATTTTTTCACAAACATATCATCCAGCACAGTCATTCAACAGTACGGGAAATGTATTTAAACATGTAGATGCATGTGTGTCTGTACATATATTAATATCTAAATAGATATATACATATCAATATATGTAGATATAGAAATATATATATATATATATATATATATATATATATATATATATATATATATATATATATAATACATATATATATATATATATATATACAAACATACCTACATACATATGCATACGTCTATAGATATATATGTCTACATGTATATGTCTATATATATATATATATATATATATATATATATATATATATATATATATATATATATATATATATATATATATATATATATATATATATATATATATATATAGGTATATACAGACATACATCTGTAGATAAAAATGGGAACATAACAAAAACATATATATCCACATGCACCGTTAATGGGGTTGAGGCCCCAAACAACATAAGTGTTGTACGAATAGGTATCCCCCCCCACAGCCAAATACGTCTGCCCTGCAATACACTCCCAACTGTTACAGATCCCATAACCAGGACCTGACACGGTATGGGCACAAGATGTTAACAGTACTCTATCCCACCTGTATGATGTCAGGCTGGTATCAGTAACATATCATGCAGTACAGTCTGGCTCCCATAGGGAATGTACAATGTGGAAGCAATCAACATCCCTAGGATACATATACACAAACACATATATGCAGATACAGATACACAGGCACATACACACACAGATATATGTATAGGAAGATACATATGTAGAAGGTGCACACAATATGGAACAGCCACTATGCCTACAGTTACCACCTTACCCACTTGACACTGTATGAGCCACCCATACAAATGTCAATCGTTGGCTGCAACATATACCCACAGGATATAGCCAAAGGATATAACACCACACACAGGTTTGCATACATGGGAAAGTTTTATTTGTGTACTCTTACAGTTGTATATGCCATACTTTTTGGTTGTTTAGACACTGACATCCATATAAACAGAGTAATGCAACTGTGAAACAGTTATACTAATTCAGTAGTCTGGAAAGGTTTACATATGTTGCTGTCCAGGCTGAGGCATTCAAGCAGTACAATAGTAAAGGCCGACTGGGCCACAGGATACCAAACAATCAACAGTAAGTCATGCAGATGTATTGTCCAGCAGCCTTTATCTACACTCTGTACACAATCCCTAGGGGTAAAGACCTCAGTTGACACAATGGGATGTATCTGTTACATAACAAGGCATAACTGACACCATCACAATCACACTGACAAACAGAACAGTTTGTATGGCAGGATGCAGTAGGCCTGCATTTACCCAAGGTGGATTGTATGGTAATGTATATCCAGATACCTTAAGGCAGCTTACCCCAATACCCCCACATGTTGTAACAGCCTAGGTTAGTTATGGTGCTTCCCCCCTAGACTCGATAATACAGGGCCATATATTACTGTTACATACACTGGCCTCTGGAGTGCATAAGGGCACAGATGTATTGTGTAGGTGAAGCCCACACATATATGGCCCCAACCCCACAGTATGTGTGGGGGACACAACAGCAGTGGACTGATGGCAGGAATGGAAGCATGACATACTCACAGCCCACAAAATAACAACCCCTGACAGCATGTCATATATGCAAAGCCTAGTATGTAGGTGTAGGACAGAGGCTGGAACACAGGCCCATATGTGTAAAACTGTTGTCATACACTAAGCAAGTCGCTGGTATTACAGGATAGTCTGCAACATACCCTTAGTCAGGAATATGAAGTTAGAAACAGAAATGGATGTAGCCATGTACTGATAGCACTCACCACACACACTGCCAGTGATATATCTGACACAAGACCTGTGTGGTGGACAGACAAAACATAATAGGCACACCTCTGACCATCAAGAGGATAGGCCCACAGTTGAGAGCTATGCAGACAGACTGCATTCTAAGTTAAACTAGTATGTACACACAAACCCTGTAACACCAGTTCTATACAATGAATACAACAATACTACTTACACTCTGTCTGTAGTTCTGGAACCTCCTAAAAATATGTAGCTGGCCTGCGTGTGCAGGCTCTCCTGTAAGAGGCAATGCTACCTGCTGTCTGTAACACTGACACCCACACACAAGAAGGATGTCCATTGTACAGTAAAGGTAAAGGGACCACGCCCACATGATGTAGGGATTTATAGTAGCTGGTTGCCATGACAGTGGTAACTGGAAGTACTACAGAGCATGCTGCATGCAGGTAGCAAGTGGAGGAAACTGACTGGTGCAGAGGCCATCACCTGATCATGTGCATCACCTACAAATTCCATGCTGCAATCTATACAAAGTAGCTCATTCCATTTCCTGGAGAGAGACTGAGAGTGAGAGAGAGAGTGTGCGTATAAGGCACAGAATAAAAAAAAATCCAGAAGAGTCTGCATTCCCATAACGAGTATGTGAAGTATATATGTATGTAACTGACCATAGTACTTGGTCCATAATAATGGGATAGATGATGTGGAATGATTTATATGTGCCTTCAGGTGGTGTAATGATGTTCAGCTAAACAACTGCTAAGGACAATAGAGTCTGTCCCTGTGTGTAGTGGGCCATACCCGACAACCGTGCAGAGCAGCACTGACTGATAAGATGTCAGCCATCATAGTGTGTGGTGTGTAATGGGAAGTATGTATAGTACGTGTCCAATAGCTGGTGGTGGAAGTAATGCCATTATGATGGACACATGGGATCCACAGCCCACCACTTGCAGGATACTCAGGTTAATCTGTATTGTAGCATGCAGGAATGCCATAGGTATGTAATAGGGTTACCTGCAATCTGGCCCTACATATACCACCCTAATGTCAGGCTGTGTCCATATGTGGCACCTGTCTGTGTTGTAGCAAAGCAGAACAGTGCAGCTGTGCAGCAAGGTGTTGTGAGATTGTGGACCTGATGTCTAAATGTACCCCACATATAGGTATGCATATGTGTATATATATATATATATATATATATATATATATATATATATATATATATATATATATATATATATACATGTATGTCCACAAATATACAGATACCCATGTGTAGACATATATATGAGCACATATATACATCACATATATAGATATATACCTATATGCACATGTCTACATATATACAAACACACACTCAAACATATATGTATGTAAATACATGTCCCCTATATTACTACCACAGTGCTGCATGGTATGTGTGAGGAAACAGCACACATAGCAATACACACAGATATATATAGCTGTCAGTGTGTGCAACCTCGACAGGTATGTCACATGTGATCCCCTTGATGGGACCACATTGCCCTTGTCTGTGAAGTATGGAATGGGAATATGGAGAAGTATGGCATGTATAGTTGTGGAGGTGGTCAGGGTTTGTAGATATAGAGGACAGCCTACATGGGTGGTATGTGACAAATGTGGTGGATAAACACCCTGGATGATGTGTGTGTTCTGTGATGTGGACGCCCCATGGGCCCCAATATGGACACAATGGGAACAAGCCTCCCACCCACTGCTTCTCACAACAGCAGTCCATGTCCTGAAGGTGCCTGGCCTGGATGCTGAGCAGGAGAAGCATGTTGGCCCTGTGAATGTGTACTGGGTGCCTCAGAGTGATGTAGCACATCCCCCATGTGTTTGTGTAGCCTGTTATGGAACAGACCCTGGACCTGACCTCAGGGGACAGGAACATGTCTGTGTGTACCTCCAGGGGGGGGACAACATCCCCTGTGTTGGTTACACCTGATGGTATTGTTGGACCAGTACATGAGGAGGCCCCAGGGTGGGACACACATGTGAAGTGGCCGGGTAACATGGGCAGATGAGTTTGGAGAGGTGGTTCTGCTGGCCAATAGTACATACACATGCTATTGTGTCACTGTTATAGAACATATGTTGGTAGTAATAGTCTACTCAATCCCAGAACATGTCCAACAGCATGCATAGATAACCACAGTAACACAGTATGTCAGATGTGCAGCACACACATAGCAAGCATACCACAGGCATATATGGAACCACTGTGGCCCTGACAATGGTATGCAGGTGGATAGTCTGTTAAAGGCCAGCAATGATAGTGTCCACACAGGGAATACGGCTACAAACACATTGCACAAAGCATGGTACAGTACAATATCTGCCCTACTGGTAGGTATGCTGTAGCCATACCTACTGAGTTGTGTATACAGTTTGTTGTCACTGATATGGTGGGGGGGTGACAGTGATGTGCAATAAGAACTGTGGCAACCTTGCTGCCTGACTTGCTCACACCTGTGTCCATCTTTATGTCTTTCAGGCACAATGTCTCATGGAAGGCTTCCAGCCTACACAGCAGCAGAAAGTGACATCCTGCTGGATGGACTCATTCATCACTATGCAACCTTGTTTGGCCGGGCTGCAAAAGGATCAGCAGGAGCAGACCACCATGTGGAATGATCTAGTCCACAAGGTCAATGATGTCAGACTGCTCAACTGCAGTTATGAGCAGGTCCGGCATCATTGTTCTGACCTGCTTCGCAATGCCCATCGGCATGCTGCTGCAGTCTTGGGGGATCACCTCGCCACAGGGAAGGGCCATGCCATTCACCCCCCCTGATGGTCTTGATTACAACATTGAACACTTAAAAAGCGAACGATGTTTAATCAACCCTATTTCAGTGAAAGCTGACAATATCAACACCTCAGAACAGCTATTTCTTTCCTAGGGAAAGAAATTGCTGTTCCAACCAAAAAAAAAAAAAAACAGTAAACAGTTCCAAACACATACACACTTACCTTAACCCTAATTTTAACCCCCCCAAAAAAGTAAACAGCTGAAAACACATATGCACTTAACTCAACCATACATCTAACACAAAAAAAAGTAAACAGTTTAATACATATATGCACTTACCTTAACCCGCACCCTAACCCTAAGGTCAGTAACTGTCGCACATTTACTTTCGGGAGCTATACCGGATATGGGAATCTCTGAGACCACACTACAGTGCAGAACATGGCAAAGTAATGAAGCAGCCAAGTGACTTCTTTCTCAGGGAAAGAATTCGCTGAACAGCCGCTTTGCTGTCTTGCCTGTTCGCTGTTTAAGGTTTGATGAAAACACGCATTTTTGTCATTATAATAGGAACCCCCCGACAAGTGTGGAGGAACTCCTGGCCAGCCTTGTGGCACCTGCTTGTCCGAACAGCCACCAATTGCCAGACACTTTTGTGGAGGTGGGTGCCACCCATACACTGGCTGAGGACCATGCAGGTAAGGCCACGGGGCACATCTATAGACCACAGTTGCATATACATCTGCATTGGTACAGGTAGATCATGCATATCTGACATGTCATAGATATATTTTGTAGCTGCATAGTAGTGATAAACAGATGTCTATATGTGGTAGTATTGTGGAAATGTACTGGTGATGTATTGTAATACTGCACCCACCCTGTAGCACTGCCACAGTTGTGGCCACTGACTTTGCATCTCTCACTCTCTTATGTAGATCCCTTTGGGATACCACCAAGGCAGCAGCCTGTAGCTGGTTAGTATGGTTTATGTAGATGCTTGCCAATACAGCAGGGATGTAATAGCGATGGTATATTCCATGCACACATCTAACACACCTACCCGGAATGCATGCTGTGTGTGTGCAAATATTGTTGCTGTGAAATGCACGGCATCACAGGGGTGACCATGATGGGGTATTGGAAGGATATGTCAGACACCTGCATGATAACTAACATCCTGTCATTATTGAATGTGTCCACAGGGAGTAACATAATGGTGGGAGACATGGCCTACAGTAGGGACATGTTTGGAACAACACCCATATACAGTGCAACACCAGTGTATACACCTGTTGGACAATGGCAACTGCTGCAGAGATGCACTATGGCATCAGGGATTACAATGCTCCACATTAGCTGGGAATAGGCTGTAACATGTGGTGTTCAGTGTATGGGACACTGCAAAGTGTTACACATGTGTAGGGCTTACTTGTCATGCATCTGCAAAAAGGCTGAAGGAGGGGGGAGGGGTGTCAGCATGACACACCATTGCACTGCAGCAGGGATCATAAGGATGCTAAGAATTGCTGTATCTGCACATAGTCAGGTTCAGGACCTGTGGCAGCCATAACCCTACTCCCACAGTAATAGTGATGGCAGTGTGTGAACACCAAGGGATGTGCATGAGTAGACCTTGCAATCATGCAGAATAGGATTCCCTATTAGAACCGTGAAGGTCCAGTTACGCGAATACGGAAATGTTGACACGTATTCAGTGAACCGCGAAAACACCTATCGTCCTGAAGTGCGAAATTTGGAATGTCGAATCATCATAGTTGGACCTTCTTTGGTATAGCTCCTTAATGTAAGTGTGTGATAGTTACGGACCTTAGGGTTAGGGTGAAGGTTAAGGTAAGTGCATAGATAGTAATGTATGCAAAGTTTAGTGTAGGGTTAGAAGTAGGGTTTTGTTTAGTGTATGTATGTGGTTTATTTATTTTGTTTGGGTAAGTAGTATGTAGTGGGGAGTGGGGTTGGCCAACTATGACGATTTGAGATTTTGAATTTGCTGGTTTAGGGCGTTCGGTGTTTTCACGGTTTGTGCAATATGTGTCGCTGTTTTCATATTCTCTGTAAAGGTCTTTCGTGCTTATAATATAGATCCCAGAATGGGAGGACATGTGTAGGGCAGACTGAACATAGACTGGCAAATGCAGATGACCCACGCTGGTATACCCCTGCCAGGAGTAGTGACTGCTGTAGTACACACAATGAGATGTGCGACAAATCGTCATGATAAGGCTGTGCACACATATGCCCACATGGTTTGTATGCATTGTGGTCAGCATCCGCACACCTAACACATGCCATAGACACTGCATGTGAATGTACAGGATATATGTCACATATTGGGCTCATGTACTGTTAAGATATGTGGTGATGTGGTCCCATGGCAGATCAAGGATGGGTGAGTCATATCAATAAGGGTGTGTACATCCCCATAGCCACAGTACTGCTGTGAAGCTTGTCAGTGTAACTGTATTGGATTGGTCATACATGGTCCGCTGATGTTAAGAGCTGTGAATCAGGCATTTACAAATGACATCTGTTCACATATCATCTCAGGTATGTCAGTTGCTGGAAAACATAGAGGCTGTGAGCATTAAAGCTGACATAACCGACACAGTAGTACACATTCAGCAATGGGCTGTAAACCTGTGAGGTGTGGTGCACAGTACATGACAGGAAGCAGAACAGGTGCACAGCGATATTGTGTTCATGGGTGCAGTGGTACCCAGGGGAAGGGACTTCACCTAGTGACACAGCACATGCATCACACACATATATACTGTTGCTAGCATGGATTGACTATAGCTGCATTGCATGCTGTTGGGTACCATATGTTATGCATGTTGACAGAGAGGTAATAGGAGGACTGTTTGTACTATCATTGTGCAACCTCACCTGTATGTGTGTGTTTGTGTGTGTGTGTGTGTGTGTGTGTGTGTGTGTGTGTGTGTGTGTGTGTGTGTGTGTGTGTGTGTGCATCCTGGTGGGTAGTTAGTTTGTATGTAAAGTCACTTTGATGAAGTGGAAGGAGGTTGATGCATGTAGGATGCTTGTGTGCATGTGTGTGTGTTTGTGTGGCAGGCCATGTATGCACGTGTGATTGTGGGGTGTTCATACAGCAGAACCTCCCTCTGGGATCATGCAGTACACGTTCATGGACTGCCACATTACACACCAGGAATACTTTCATGTGTGTAATCACAGGACAGCTGATAGTATAATATGGTCTGTAGCATGGAACAGGCATCGAGAGGGAAGGTAGACACCAGGTACACCCTTAATATCTCATTCAGCTGAGAGGTCACCTAAAGCCCACTTATACAGCACTACAGATGCATTGGGGAAGTACTAGTCAACACCAGGGAGTGTATCCAAATATTACAGTTGTCACATGATAGGCTGATTGAGCAGCATATCTGGCATGTACTGAGCATTACATACACATGACACACCTGTGCGTGATATTATGGATAGAACATAGTAGCCCACACATATAGGGGCCATGCTCATAATGTCCAGACATACACAGGGTGAACACTGAATGACAGCAGTGAGGCCATCTAAAACCACTACATACAGATTAGGCAGGTAATGTAGCAACAGGTCTTGTGTTGTGACCGCTTGTGTAGGCATTTAGAGGTCTGATATGTTAATGAGTGGTATCAATGTGTGTATGTTAACAAGTGTGATACAGGATGGGGTACACATGGATATATACCTGGGACTGTCTGTAAAGTCACGGACAGGTAAGTATTACGGAGGTGTGTGTGTGTGTGTGTGTGTGTGTGTGTGTGTGTGTGTGTGTGTGTGTGTGTGTGTGTGTGTGTGTGTGTGTGTGTACTGTTAGACAATGCTGTACAGGTTTTAAAGTGTGTTTATTGTTTTCCCCCACAGGTGACGTGGTGGGTCAGGGTCCCTCCTGCATGCAATCTGATGTTGGTGTCCATACAGACACTGAAGATGATGATAGTACTGTTGAGGCACAGGTGGGGTTGTCAGGGGCCGACACTGCACCATCATTTGGCATTCCTTTTTTCGCCCACCCCAACCCCACACACAGTTACAGTGCCTATACATACCCCATCACCAGTGGCCATAGCGTAAGGACAGCTGGCGTTTGGTGGCAGTGCACAGAAAAGTGTGGTAACCATGCCTACTGTGTCTAGTCACAGCAGGCATAGCCAGATGTCCAGCAGGGCACCACATAGGCAGATGTCCCAGGGTGCTCATGGTAGGGCCACTGGACATCATGCCCCTGGCAGAGGCGACATAGGTGGTACCAGCAGATGCATGTTTCAGGCTGTCATGGTGGTGCAGGCACATATGGAATGTTACACCAGACATGGCCTGAGGCTGCAGAGGGCTGCTGTCACATCTGTAAGTGACAACATCCGTGAACTATCTGGTGCCATCCGTGCTTATACCGAGCTCATGGATAGATGGCCTGGTAAGATGATGGCCTTCATCGGCCGTGGTGTGTCCATGCTTGAACGTGTGGTGGGGGTGCGCCGATAGCTGCGTGGACGTAGGCCAGCAACACCAACAGCTGACAGTCAACGTGGACATGCTAGGACACCAAAGGGCTCCCATAGTGGCAGTACCAGCCAGGGCAGTGCAGGGGGGTGCTGTCCACACCACACCACAGCAGGCCACGTGCACATGGTCCTGGACAGTCCCAGGAGGGACCTGGTACCAGCAGACATTTGTCATCGGCAGGTGAGAGTAGCACATCAAGCCCTGTACCTGGATGTGCCTATGGAACCCCTGGCAGGCACAGTCCACATGTCTGTGCCCGGGGGCAGTGAACTGCACACCCTACCAGGTATGGTCTGCAGCTGTCCATGAACACCTGTGTAGGGCAGCCACATGGCAGAACTGTGTGCATGCATACCCACACACTATACAAACACACCTAGGGCAACCCCATTCCTACACACACCACGGCACCAAGCCTAGCTCACCGCAGTACACCCCTCACCTACACACATGGTGTCAAATGTATGGCCCACCCTCAGCCTCTGGCAAACCAACATCACACCCTGTGCATATGATGATACCTGTGCCACTTCCCTGTCATCCGTACCATCAATGCAGGGACAGGCTAATATGGTTCTGATGCACATGGTGACTGTACTATAGTGTACCACAGTACTGCAGTGTAACATGTTTAAGGCGTGAAGTGTAATGCATATATGTCAGGTAGTTTAGCCATCCAGCAATGTTGCATTATAGCTTTTAGTAACACTGGTTGATTGCGGTCCCTATAATGTTATCCATTTGTGTTGTAGACATACATGTGTCAGCACAAGGATGGTCTGCAGTCATATTCCACAATGGGGTATGGCACTGTGATGACACCATGGCTGTGACATATCTGGGGTACAATTGAACACATGTCACAGGTTACTAAAATGGTTATTGCCTGTGCCAGATGGACAGGTGACCCGCTGGGGCATGTATACCCTGCAACCTGATGTAGACTCATCCACATACATGCACACTGTTACTTGGCAACACTAGGACTAGACCCCTACCTAGCTATGTAGAGATACTGAAGTGTGTGGCTTACATTGCACACACCACACAGCATTTAGGGTGAGGTGTGTCCTAGGTTGCATGTTACATGCAGAACATCCCTAGATATGTACAGTATGCTAATGGGGGATGTAATGAGTGTATATGGACAATACTTAGTGTGACGTACTTTCATATAAACATTAACAGACACATAACAGGCAGACACACATCCGAGAGACCAGGACCTATCGCTGGTAACTAACTTGACCATGTGTCCAATTTGTTACTGGTAGGCTGCACACAGCACATGCATAACTGGCCTGTATTGTGGTATCAGTTACCTGTATGATTGATGGTGGCAGTGGTAACCATAACGTGGTACATGAGATATATACCGGGTGTACCTTGGTGTAATGACAGCGTACACAGCACCAACATCCCCCAGTGGATATTGTATTCCCTGAAACCCATGATGACACTCTGTCATACCCACCATCACACATTGGCTGCGACTGCGATACAACCCATACTATACCCTAACAGTGGTACTACAGGGATATGGATCTAATGCACATGCCACATGCGTAGTAGGATGTTGCATTGTCATGCCTCACCTATGGGCAGCAACAACACTATCTGTACTACTGTGTGGCAATGGGTATTTTAATAGGAGTGTGTGGCCTCGGAATACTGTACCCTACAGATATACGAACATGCACACATACACACACATGCCAGAACAATATGGGTTGTGCTGGTTCTGCAAGGCTCATGTAGCTAATATGGGGAGGAGCTTAACAGGGTACATGTAATGTCCCATACAGCAGCAGCCACAGCTGAATATGGCAATGGGTGTTGCATTGGTTGTGAAGGCCCTCATGGAATTTCCAAGTACAGGTGTGCTAACACACAGACACTGCTATACTCAGTCATGCACAGGTACACATGTGTAAGTACAGGGGTGCATTGCTGCAGGTGGTCATAGCTGTGTATCTAGCTATTGTCCAAGGAGAGATGGGTTGTGTAGAGGTTGTGTGTACAGTGGTACCCTGCCACCTTCTAGGTGGCAGCAGGCAATCTATCGACAGATACTACTGTGGTGACCCTCAGGGTGAGAATGACATGCATCAGACAATCCTCCAGGTGCCTCCTGTGCATGGCCACTGAGGTGATCAAGTTGACATGTATGCAACATGCATTACAACACATGGTTAGTGTCTCTGATGGAGACCTGTACCCAAGCATGTTCTGTTGACTGTAGTATTGTAATGGAGGTACCCGTGGCATGTGGTGCATACAGGGTGACATCTCCTATATGTGCCAGTTCTTACACAGCTGGGCAGACATGTCAGTGTCAATCAAGCTTAGGTTGTCTGTACATATCCCAGCTGGATACCTGTCATCTGCACATCTGTACAGGGACTGACAGTCATCAGTTTGGCAAGTAGCTATGCAGTAGGATGAGTGTGTTGACAGATAGACATTTGACAACAATATGTATGCCATAACTACATGTCAGAAGCCCTCATTAACATGTGCTGTACAGACGGTAGTCTACAGTTACATTCCACATGTCAGATCATTACCCAGTAAGGGGTATATACTATGAAACAACTCACATACCAGGGATACAACAAGGAGGGCTCAGAGTCCAGCTATGCCTGGAGGTGTGTCTTTTGTCAGTACTAAATTTAGCACTCTGCTCTTGCCTGCATAAGCACTGTCAACAGTAGTTCTGCCATGATACACTACATGCCAATGTGACAGCACATACCCTTGGCTACTACCCCTGTATGTAACACATTCACATGGATAACAGTGCTGTACAGGCCTCATATATGTCTGTGTCCCACACATGACACTCACACCCCTTGCTACTGTAATAACAGCACATAGGAGCATGTGTTGTACATGGCATTACATACACTTATATCAGATGTCATTATAGGTTCATAGGTTCATACTAGGCTATCTGCCCTGGGGCAATTATAAGCCTAGCCCGATTCTGTATGGCTTATGCCACCCCTTGATTTGAGTATACTGTGCCCTTTTTTAAGGTTTAGTTTACTGTGCCTCTGTCTAATAGTGACACAGGAGTAATCGCTGGAACAAACCGACGAGCCGCCATGCACTTGTCGAGATTCTTCTTGAAGAGATTCAGTGAGGTGCTCTGCCTCACATGAACTGGAATTCTATTCCAGAGCGAAGGGAGCCTCTGGGTTATGAACCTGTCCTCCAGCAAGTTCTATTTATTTCTGTGTTGAGGTTCAAGTCCCTCCAGCGTGGCTCTAAGGGATCTAGATTTACTGAGGTGGAGCATGTCCATTAATTCTGGATTTGACATAGCTTTGTATGTCAGGCATAGATCGCCTCAAGTAGGCGGTATGCAACTGAGTAGAGCTGAAGTTTTTTAACCGAGCAGTATATGGCATCTGTTTGAGACCCTTGATCCTCTTGGTGAGATACTTTGGGGTCTTTCTAATTGCTGCAGGTGTCGGGTAAGGTACATCCCAAAAGGGCATTGTATTCTATGATGGGCCTGATGAGGGATGAATAAAGGCACGATTACCTCTTGATCTAGATGTGAAACCCTTCGTGATGAGGTGGGCTATGTAGAAGGTCTTTCTAACCACTTTGGCAATGTGGTTTTCAAAGGAGAGATTGCTGTCAACTTGGGTCCCCAGGTCTCTAATAACTTTTTCAGTACTTAATGGGTTTCCGCCTATGTGGTAATTTGTGGGCACATTGTTTTGCCAAAGGGTATGACTATACATTTTTTGGCATTTAGCTTTAAACCATGGCGCTGGCACCAGTTATCTGTCTCTGTGAGACCTTTTGAAGGATGTTTGTGTCAGCTGGAGAGTTGATTATGGCGCCCAGTTTGCAGTCGCTCGCTAACTTGGTGAGCCATAGTCCTCCCACGCTTGCCTGTACCTCGAAAAGTATATACCGAACAAGAGTGGTCCCAGGACAGAACCCTGTGGGACGCCACTTGTGACCGGGTTTTGAGTCTGACATGGCTCCAGCAACTCACTCTGTGGGTTCTGTCTTTGAGCCAGTTTAAGTACCCATCTTGTGACATAGGGATTTATATTTAAGCTGGATAGCTTATCTATGATGCCCGAGTGGGGTATTGTGTCAAATGCCTTTGCAAGGTCCAGATAGGCTGTGTGGACTACCTTTCCTTCATCTATGGCTTTGGTGACTGTTTCAAAGAAGTCAACCAGGTTCAAAAGGCAGGATCTGCCCTTGACAAAGCCGAATTGGGTAGGATCTAATGTCTGTAGGTCCCCAATGTCTTTGTTTATGAGCTCCATAATGATCCTCTCCATAGCCTTGCAGACTAAGCTAGTCAGGCTTATGGGGCGATAGTTTCCAGGGTCCGTAGATGCTCCACCTTTGTGGAGTGGGACCACTGTTGCTGTACGCCATTCTGTGGGCACATATCCTGTAGTGAGGCTGAGATTGTATAGCTGTTTTATTTGAGGGATTAGTTCCTCTTGTAGTTCATGTAGGACGCAGCCTGGGACGCCATCTGGTCCCATGGAAGCAGTGTTTTTTGCTTTGGAGAGGGCAGCTTTCACCTGAGCATCTGAGATGTTTGGGAGGCAGCCCTCTGCCGGGATAGATATTTGCTCTTTTGGGAGGGGTGGAGAAGTTCAGACTGAACCTGTCTGCCAGGATATTGGCGATGTCTGTGGGTTCAGTGTATTTTTGTCGCTTAGAATCAACTCAGAACAAGTCTGGGAGTTGCATCCCAAGTTTCTAACATAACTGAAAAAGCCTTATGATTGTCTTTGGTGTCCTGTGCAATTTTTCTCTCAAGCTGGCCTTGGAGGATTTTATGAGGGATTGTAATTTTTGCTAGTACTGATCAGAGATGCCTTCCTATTAGGGATTTTGCTCTATCATGTAGTAGCTTCCTCCTCCTGTTGTACAGTTTATTTATGGCAGGGGTCCACCAGACTGGATGCCTGCCTTTGGATGATTGGGTCTTGGTTTTGTTTGGGATAGCATGATCCATGCATTCCTGGAGATGTTTGTAGAATGCATTTATATAGGATTCTGCAGTTTGGGCTGTAGTTTCCACTGGCCCTGTGGCCTTGAAGGATTCCACTTCAGTTTTGAGAAGTGAGAAGTTCGCTTTTGAGAAGTTTTTCACTGTGGTTTTCTGGGCTGGGGGTGGAGTCGGGATGTGGACATCCAGTGAAATTAATTTGTGGTCTGATCTTACCAATGAGGGATATACTTCTGGTGTGGAGCATAGAGTCCCCATGTTGGTAATGATCAGGTCTAGTATGTTGTCCCATCTTGTGGGAGTGGTGACTAGTTGTTCCATAGCATTTGAGTTTATAATTTCCAGGAATATTTGGGCTAAGGTGCTGGGGCTTGAGTAGTGCTTCCAGTCAATGTTTGGGTAGTTGAAGTCGCCCAATATAATGGTGTTTGGAGAGATCTTCATGTTCTCCAATGTTTTCAGGAAAGCCGAATGGGATTCCTGACTTTGAGAGGGTGGTCTGTAGGATGCTATAAACTGAAAAGCAGTCTTGCCCACTGTTAGTTGCACATGGATGGTCTCCGATACTTCGTGCTATGTTATTGGACTGGGTGGTGTGAACTGGTTACCAGGGCTAACCCATGCTTAGCAAGTATCAACATTGCTGCAATATAACAGCTGAGTTGATTTGCACACTGGTAAGCGAATCCTATACTGTGTAAGCGCCTGTACGTTTACCCATAGCTTAGCACTACTTAGCTTTGCACAGACCCATGCAAATGCACTTAAAGATACTCAAAACTGTCTTAACCACTCTGTATCTGACAGCCCTTGTTCTGCCTAGCAACAAAATGAACTGCCCTTGGAGGTCTTGAACCCAGGACCCTGTACAATAAAGTCACAACACTTAACTACTGTGAAGACAGCTGTTGTATTACGAATATAGCTGTTGATACACATATTGAGTAGTATTGACCAATTGCCTTTACTTCCACAATTATGTAGTACTTGTTATTAGTATGACTGTTGCATCACATATGTTCTTTTATCATAGTGTACACATAGCAGATACATACGGTGAGATACATCTGGGAGGGTATACACAACCTTGAGGTTTACACATGACAGGAATATGGATATATACATATCATAGGTTGATATATGTCTACATGTACATACACATGTATACTCATACATATGTCTGTATACACATCTATATAGTGTATAGTGCAACATATATATGGCCATGTGTACATCTCTTCGTATGTATATATATATATATATAGATATATATATATATATATATATATATATATATATATATATATATATATATATATATATATATATATATGTATATATGTATATATATATATATATATATATATATAGCTATATATGTATGCACATCCTGTGTACAGATATGCCTATTTATGTGGGTATATATGTAGATATCTATAACTATATGTGCATACATATCTATTCTGATATACCTAATACTGTCAATGTATATGTAGATATCCATAAGTATATGTGCATATGTATCACTATCTGTATATGTGTGGACATATATTGCTCTGTATATGTATATATCTGAGTGTTTATATGTGTATATATGTACATATACATATCCATCTATGTATGTTGACATGTATATGTGTATATCTCTATATAGATATATGGATAATTATATATACATATATGTTCACCATATGTCCTGAACATGGAGTGAAGCTCTACCTCAGCCCCAACAGTCCCAACCTCTTAGTGCAAGGGGATGTCAGGTATGTATTGCAGGTATATTTGTAGACTATTGCTACTGTAATAGGGATTGTCTTCACAGACATGGTGTGTGTGGGAGGTCACATCTGCTTTTAACATGTGTGCCATTGGCTACTGACAGACATTCTAAGGACATCTTATTACAGTACCACTGCTAGCACAGTAATGCTCATGTGGACTGCAGCAGAGATATGATCAATATATGTGGACAATCTGACAAACTCTGGTCAGTTCAGAGGTATACACAGAACCCCTTAGTGCAAGACATGTGGACCAAGCCTGACAATGTGGATGTTAACAGCCATGTAGATGGGTATATCACGTAAATACTGGTATACATTTGCCCCATAGGTTATGCATTCACACACCCCTGTCTGTTCTGACACATAATAACTGCTGGTACAGAGGTGCCATGGCCTCATACTACCCACTAATTAGTGACATACATCTGTACAGCATCCCACTGCTTTGTTTGACATACATGACTGTTATGGTGGCCCAGCAGCAGTACATCTGACAAGTATCTGGACATGACATCTCACTGGGTAAGTACACTAAGCTGCTAGGCACGTAACAAAGCACTGTGCAGGCTACAGGCAGACTGCCTCAACACTGGCCTACATTTCCTTTGGGGGAATACACATGTACCTGCATATATATCTGAGTGTTTATATGTGTATATATGTACATATTCATATCCATCTATGTATGTTGACATGTATATGTGTATATCTCTATATAGATATATGGATAATACATATATGTTCACCATATGTCCTGAACATGGAGTGAAGCTCTACCTCGGCCCCAACAGTCCCAACCTCTTAGTGCAAGGGGATGTCAGGTATGTATTGCAGGTATATTTGTAGACTATTGCTACTGTAATAGGGATTGTCTTCACAGACATGGTGTGTGTGGGAGGTCACATCTGCTTTTAACATGTGTGCCATTGGCTACTGACAGACATTCTAAGGACATCTTAGTACAGTACCACTGCTAGCACAGTAATGCTCCTGTGGACTGCAGCAGAGATATGGTCAATATATGTGGACAATCTGACAAACTCTGGTCAGTCCAGAGGTATACACAGAACCCCTTAGTGCAAGACATGTGGACCAAGCCTGACAATGTGGATGTTAACAGCCATGTAGATGGGTATATCACGTAGATACTGGTATACATTTGCCCCATAGGTTATGCATTCACACACCCCTGTCTGTTCTTACACATAATAACTGCTGGTACAGAGGTGCCATGGCCTCATACTAGCCACTAATTAGTGACATACATCTGTAAAGCATCCCACTGCTTTGTTTGACATACATGACTGTTATGGTGGCCCAGCAGCAGTACATCTGACAAGTATCTGGACATGACATCTCACTAAGCTGCTAGGCACGTAACAAAGCACTGTGCAGGCTACAGGCAGACTGCCTCAACACTGGCCTACATTTCCTTTGGGGGAATACACATGTACCTGCATATATAGCAGGCTCTACAGGCATGTCACAGCACAGAGTAACAGGCACCTGTGTGAAAGTGCATACCCACAACCAATGTGAACACAGCACAGGCACATATGGTAAGCTTGTGTAATATTACAGTATATGGACTATCTGATCAACACCAACTTCATATGTGCCACTCACACACTAACCCTACATATACTGGGCCACTACACAGTGTGGTCTGATGCCTGTCTGTGGTATGGGACATGTGTGTGTTTGGCCCTACAAACATGTAAGCCGATAGGGTTACATACAGTGAAGCAGCATGTAACATCAGATAGAACAGGACCAAGAACAAGGACATCTACCACAGTCTGTACACAAGCCAAGGTACATATTCACAATGCACACACTGTCAGCAATCACCATAAGTACACAGACCTCAGTACTGTACACACAGCCTCAGAATGACCAGGTTATGTTCTCAAATATAACCCCTACTATACATAACATGTGTAGTAGTCTGATATCTCACTGGCTTGTTTTCAGATATGATGTCAATAAATATGGTGTAGAACATATGCACCTCTTACTGCATGACTTATGTACAAAGGTTGACAGAGTTGTGGCTGAAGGCACAAACATAAGGCCAATATTGACTTGTTGCTGTGATAACCTCATATATTTACTGTTGTAACAAGGTTTGTTGCAAAATATGTCCTATGAGGGATATGAAGTCAGTAACTCTCACGGCTGTCACCATCTACTGACTGCAATCCTCACACTACCTTCTGCAGTTCACAGATAGGTGCTCTGTGGGTAACACAAGAAACAAAAGGCACCACACACTGCCCAGTCTGCAGATGACCCTGCAGATGGGAGTTTCCTCACAAACATAGAACTGACATGACAGGTATTAACACATGTATGACAGCCATATCCACACACACCCTGTTAAACCAACATTACTCCAAATGCAGTATAGCAGCACTTACAGACTGTAGTCAAGTCAGGCACATCCCCCTCCTGTGTGCTGGCCTGTTTCCACAGTGTATGTTGTTAGAGGTAAATCCCCAATCCATCTGTGATGCTGTTTGCCAAACAACAGATCTAGTTCCTGCTCACAGTGAATGAAAAGGCCCAACACCAACATGATGTTCCTGGATATTAGAATGTGTTTCTATGCAATTGGCTATGAGAATCTTACAACAGCTGTTCCACATGCAATCAGCTAGAAGAGGTCTGAAATTTGTGCAGAGGCCATCAGCTGATCATGAGCATCACTTAGAATACACATGCTGCTGCCTAAGCAAAGCAGGTGTAAGTCTCCACATCTACAAGAGAGGGAGTGAGAGAGGCAGACAGAGGCAAAGATATGTCAGGGAGGGTTGGGAGAATAAAACTTAAGCATGTTTGTGTTACACACCTAACAGTACAGGGTATCAAACCCCTGACTGACTATGTATTGCTATCACATGTCTATGCAGTTATTGGATATACCACATAGGTTACATGTTGAGGAGCCCTTCAAACATATATGTGATGATGAGTGAAATCTGCAACAGTGATATGGTAGCTATACGGTAGGTGTAGTACATGTGCCTGTCCACATGAACAGGTGTCAGCTTCAACACAGCCACACTCTCTCAGGGACCCACACTCATTGACACACTTGGCAGGGTCAGGAATACAACTCATCACTAGTTAGATTGCCACAACACAGTACTATGCAGGCATCACATGCACCACAGGGGTTATACAGAGGTTATATGGGCAAAGGGTATGTGGAGGTATCTGACATCAGACAGCATGCTTCAGTATGCCAATTGGAATTTTAGTGAGTGTGAATGTGGTCATAGGCATCACCACACACAAAGACACAGGGTGCCAGTACTGACATGCATGGGTGCATTGCTTCACGGGTGTGTAG
Source organism: Protopterus annectens (assembly GCF_019279795.1). Classification (NCBI taxonomy): domain Eukaryota; kingdom Metazoa; phylum Chordata; order Ceratodontiformes; family Protopteridae; genus Protopterus; species Protopterus annectens. Next base: position 24,804,089 of record NC_056746.1, read on the forward strand.
TGGTTGACTATGCCAGATGGCAATACAAGGCTAGGTGATGGGTATACCTTGGCATCAGGCCACATGACAATGGTCTGCACTGTGGCTCAGGGGTGTAGTGTCTGGATTTGCTCACATAAGTGGGTGTTGTATTCACCATCCAGTTACCTGGATAACTATTGTGTGTGGCCATTGCTGTGCATTGCTTGCCATGTATCTGTTCCTTAGTCCATGACATGGATGGTGTCTGGGATGTGCACATGTCCCACATGCATGTACAGTGACATGTGAAACTGTACCTGCGGTGTCTGGCCCATGTTGTGTACACAGATTGTTATTATCAGATGTGCCAGTCCTGGCCTCATGTGGCGGGAACTGTTAATGGACAGAAGGTTGACCCTGCACCTACATTGATAGCATGATACAGGTATTCCTTGGTGTCAGTGGCATCTGTCCATACAGGGCATGTGTTTCAGTCATGGTATGTCCTTTGTGGGTCACATTTGATGGCACCACAGGTGTTGCAGGTGTCTAGTGGGGGACATAGGGAAGGTGCACTGTTTGCATGTATGTACCTATTGGACTGATGGACAGGGTGCCATGCCCTCTGTAGCCCACTGCAATCACACCATGGTTACTATCAGTGGGCAATATGCAGGGTACTATCAACATAGCGGTTGTTGCCTAGGCAAGTGTGTGTGTGTGTGTGTGTGTGTGTGTGTGTGTGTGTGTGTGTGTGTGTGTGTGTGTGTGTGTGTGTGTGTGTGAGACATGGGTTGAGAGTGTTCTCTGGGTAATACAAGGTTTGCTAACTTTGTTCACCTGGTCTTGATGTCACATGTAGGGGTATGGATTTGCACCCCAGCCTCTCAGCTATTTCACATCTGTTATCCCTGTATGGTGGACATTGGGACATATACTAGGGCCACCATATAAGAAATTTGCAAAACCCACTCCACAATGAGTCCAGTTGTTACACACTCACAGTCACCTCCACATAGGACACAAATGACAAACACAGACACACACACACACACACACACACACACACACACACACACACACACACACACACACACACACACACACACACACACCTCCCATGTCTGGGATTAGAACTCCTACCTAACTAGTTTATTACACTATAGCACTACGCAGTTATAGGATGTGCCACAGAGATTACTGGAGTACTCCTTCCCCAAAGGTGTATTTCACAGTGAATGACATCAGCAGGATTGACAAAGTAGGGCATTTGAATTGTAGTGAGTGTGACTATCCTAAAACGCATTGCTCCCTACACAGACATAGAAACACACACAAAAACATCCGCAGCTGTCATGTGTGGGAATAGAACCCCTACCAGAGTTCTATATCACACTACAGCATTACTCTGTTATAGGATGTGACAAGGAGATTACTGGAGTACTCCTTCTCCAAAGGTGCATTTCACAGTGTATGACATCAGTAGGATTGCCCAAGTAGGACATTTGAATTGTAGTGTGTGTGACTAGCCTAAAAAAGCATTGCTCCCTACACAGACATAGAAACACACACAAAAACATCCACAACTGCTGTGTATGGGAATAGAACCCCTACCAGAGTTCTATATCACACTACAGCATTATGTTGTTATAGAACACGTCATGAAGATTACTAGAGTACTCCTTCCCCAAAGGTGTATTCCACAGTGAATGACAATAGCAGGATTGCCAAAGTAGGGTATTTGAATTGTAGTGAGTGTGACTAGCCTGAAAAGCATTACTCTCTACACAGACGGACACACTCCCACAAACACACACACACACACACACACACACACACACACACACACACACACACACACACACACACACACACACACACACAATTGCCATGTCTGGGATTAGAACTCCTACCTAACTTGCTTATTACACGACAGCAGTATGCAGTTATGGGACACACCATGGAGATTACTGGCCTACACCTTTCCGAAAGGTGTATTTCACAGTGAATGACATCAGCAGCCTTGCCAAAATAAGGCATTTGAATTGTAGTGAGTGTGACTAGCCTAAAAAGCATTGCTTGCTACACAGACAGACACACACACAGTTGCCATATCTGGGATTAGAACTCCTACCTAACTAGTTTATCACACTACAACAGTATGCAGTTGTAGGATGTGCCACAGAGATTACTGGGCTATAGCTTTCTGAAAGGTGTATTTCACATTGAATGACATCAGCAGCCTTGCCAACGAAGGGCATTTGAATTGTCGTGAGTATGACTAGCCTAAAAAACATTGCTCTCTGCACAGACACACACACACACACACACACACACACACACACACACACACACACACACACACACACACAGTTGCCATGTCTGGGATTAGAACTCCTACCTAACTAGTTTATCACACTACAACAGTACACAATTATGGGAAGTGCCACAGAGATTACAGGGCTACACTTTTCCCAAAGGTGTATTTCACAGTGAATGACATCAGCAGCCTTGCCAAAGTGGGGCCTTTGAATTGTAGTGAGTGTAACTAGCCTAGAAAGCATTGCTCTCTACATGAGGCACACACACACACACACACACACACACACACACACACACACACACACACACACACACACACACACACAGTTGCCATGTCTGGCATTAGAACTACCTAACTAGCTTATCACAGTACAGCAGTACACAGTTATGGGACATGCCATGGAGATTACTGGCCTACACCTTTATGAAAGGTGTATTTCACAGTGAATGACATCAGCAGCTTTGCCAAAATAGGGAATTTGAATTGTAGTGAGTGTGCCTAGCCTAAAAAGCATTGCTTGCTACACAGATGCACACACAATTGCCATATCTGGGATTATAACTCCTACCTAACTAGTTTATCACACTACAGCAGTACGCAATTGTAGGATGTGCCACGGAGATTACTGGGCTATAGCTTTCTGAAAGGTGTATTTCACATTGAATGACATCAGCCACCTTGCCAAAGTAGGGCATTTGAATTGTCGTGAGTGTGACTAGCCTAAAAAGCATTGCTCTCTACACAGACACACACACACACACACACACACACACACACACACACACACACACACACACAGTTGCCATGTCTGGGATTAGAACTCCTACGTAACTAGTTTATCACACTGCAGCAGTACACAGCTATGGGACGTGCCACAGAGATTACAGGGACAGTGAATGATATCATCACTAGCCTAAAACACACACACACGCACACATACACACACACACACACACACACACACACACACACACACACACACACACACACACACAGTTGCCATGTCTGGGATTAGAACTCCTACCTAACTAGTTTATCACACTACAACAGTACACAATTATGGGAAGTGCCACAGAGATTACAGGGCTACACTTTTCCCAAAGGTGTATTTCACAGTGAATGACATCAGCAGCCTTGCCAAAGTAGGGCCTTTGAATTGTAGTGAGTATAACTAGCCTAGAAAGCATTGCTCTCTACACGACACACACACACACACACACACACACACACACACACACACACACACACACACACACACACACACACACAGTTGCCATGTCTGGGATTAGAACTACCTAACTAGCTTATCACACTACAGCAGTACACAGTTATGGGACATGCCATGGAGATTACTGGCCTACACCTTTCTGAAAGGTGTATTTCACAGTGAATGACATCAGCAGTCTTGCCAAAATAGGGTATTTGAATTGTAGTGAGTGTGACTAACCTAAAAAGCATTGCTTGCTACACAGATGCACACACAGTTGCCATATCTGGGATTATAACTCCTACCTAACTAGTTTATCACACTACAGCAGTACGCAGTTGTAGGATGTGCCATGGAGATTACTGGGCTATAGCTTTCTGAAAGGTGTATTTCACATTGAATGACATCAGCCACCTTGCCAAAGTAGGGCATTTGAATTGTCGTGAGTGTGACTAGCCTAAAAAGCATTGCTCTCTACACAGACAGACACACACACACACACACACACACACACACACACACACACACACACACACACACACACACACACACACACACACACAGTTGCCATGTCTGGGATTAGAACTCCTACCTAACTAGTTTATCACACTGCAGCAGTACACAGTTATGGGACGTGCCACAGAGATTACAGGGCTACACTTTTCCCAAAGGTGTATTTCACAGTGAATGATATCATCAGCCTTGCCAAAGTGGGGCCTTTGAATTGTAGTGAGTGTAACTAGCCTAAAAAGCATGGCTCTCTACATGAGACACACACGCACACACATACACACACACACACACACACACACACACACACACACACACACACACACACACACACACACACACACACACACACACACACACAGTTGCCATGTCTGGGATTAGAACTCCTACCTAACTAGTTTATCATGCTACAGCAGTACAGAGTTATAGGATGCGCCACAGAGATTGCTGGGCTTCATCTTTCCCAAAGGTGTATTTCAAAGTGGAGTACCTCAGCAGGTTTCTATAGTAGGGCTATGGGGAGGGCAGTGTGTGTGCATGAGCCATAACCCATTCATCTAGAGGTTGACACACCACATGCGGGCACACGCAGGATTATATTCCACAGGTACGTGTTTACAGCTGCTAGATGACTACTTCCTTGTACAGTCATGTTACACAGCTAGCACTTGCACCACATAGTCTGTAATGCTGACGGATACTGGTGGATAATGCCTACAGTGACACATTTACACCTTATGTGGTTATAGCCATTTGGCTGTGTGCTGGGTGGGACAGGCCTCATAATGGATGGCTTCTTGTCACAGTCACTCTCTTCCACACATCTATGTATGTCTACTTTTGGCTTATTATAGTGTGTTGTCCTTGGATATATGTCTGTATTTCTATCCAGGGTGTGTGCAAAGTATGAGTGGTGCATACTGAGAAGTGTATGCACTAACATCTGCAACTGCCAGATATGTATGGTCCACTGTTGCTTGCAGACATGGGCTTCATTTGTTTATGTGTGTGAACATGCCCAGTATGACCTTTCAGTATGTTGTTGTCTGACATTGCCTACATTTCTCTAAGTGTGTGAGCATGCCCAGTATGCTCTTCTGTACTGAATGTGTGGATTGATTCCAGGTAGTTTGTACTCCAGTGCAGACCTTTTTGTTGTACACCTACAGATAGCAAATTGTTTCTGCAGGGTATCCGTCGATCATTTGACAATATGGGGAAAAACTGTACAGGGAATAGTATGTACTGTAGGTGATTGTGTCTGTGCTGCTTCAGCTACATGGTACTGCTATTAGCAGAGATATTCAGACATGTGTACTGTTATACACTGTGATGTTTTCTGTCCTCATGTACTGTCAGGTGAACATTCTTGCTCACAGTGATGTCTTGGGGGACAAGGGTGACTGCTGCTGTGTCCGATATTGTGGGCAGATGCCTACATATTCAAGGTAAGGTATACCAATATGGAGGGGGAGCTGCAGACACTTGCTGCTGGGTCTGTGAATCTGGTTCAGCACCTTGGTACAGTGCTGGCAGAGGATTCCATACTTGTACATCCATCTACATGACAGTATGGGCTTATCTTGCTGTGGCAATACCTCACAGCTGTACAGAGTCGCACAGGTTATCCAGAGGCAGGGGCCATGAGTCAGGACATTACCCCTATTGTGGTGTATGGGCAGGTATGTAGCCACCTATTTATGTGTTTGCAGCCAGGGATAGTGTGTGCTCACAGCTTTGTGTTGGACCTTGCACATTCCATGCTGCCCATGCTCCCCCCATCTGTTATTCTGTCCTCTTCCATACATTATGCATACATTCTTTGATGTTTTCCTAAGGTTCCAAACTCTTCTCTTCATCAACTAAAACTCTCTCTCTCTCAAACTTCTGCTAAACACAGACAAATACCTACCACACAAATTTGACAGACTAAAACTTATAATCTGTAATGTCTTAGCCTTATCTGGTGACATTCATCCTAACCCTGGCCCTTACCTTAACACAACCTACTCCTTCCCTTCACCCTCCTCTTCTCCCACTACAAACAACACCACCCTAGCTTCCTCTTCTCCCCCCATTTCTCCTCTTAATACTCTAAAAATCTTCACTATCAATGCCCAAAGCCTTAATAACAAACTTCACCACATACAAGCCTGGATTAATCACAATCAACTTGACATCCTAGCCATCTCTGAAACTTGGCTAAAACCCCGTATTACTGACTCTGAAATCCTACCTCCTGGTTACCACATGCTCAGAAATGACTGTCTACACAAAAAAGGTGGAGGCTCTGCCCTAATTTACTCCAATGTCCTCTCCCTAATCACTCTTCAAACCCCTACCCCTAAATTCAAAAATAGCGAAATCACTGCAAGCCTGCTCCGATTGAACAATCATAAAAATATCTGCTTCATTTCATTATACATCTCCCCAGGCAACAATATCTCTATCCTCGAAGATATTCTATACTGGGCCTCATCTGAAATAAAATATGAAACCTACATTCTCGGCGATGTCAATATCGACTGGAATAAACTCAACAAACCTTCCCCCTCACTATCCATTAACCTTCTCAACTTCACTCAAGTTATCCTTTCAACAACTCACCCTAACAAAAATCACCCACCAGGGTCCACCATAGATTGGATTCTAGCCTCCCACCCAAACAATATCAGTCTCTCTGGCACTATTCCCGATACCTTCAGTGACCATCTCCCTACCTTCATCCATTGGTCATCTAACTCCATCCAACACCAACATCTCTTTGTTCAAACACGCAACCTCAGTAACTTCAACCCCTTAATCTTTTCTAACATCCACAAACAACTTAATTGACAACCCCTAAACACTCTCCCACTCGACAATGCTGTTGAGCATTTCAACTCTATCTTCATAAATACCCTTAACTCCCTTGCCCCTCTAAGAAATAAAAGATTCAAAGCTAATTCTGCCCCATGGCTAACCACAGAAACTAAACAAATTATTCATCTTAGAGACAAATCCTGGAAGCTCTATCAGAGAAATAAAATTTTCCTATGCCTTGCTCAAATACACCCAACTCCACAACCAAGTAAAAAAATGTATTACCAAGGACAAAAAAACTACTATAATAAATTCCAGTCAAATAACAACAAGAACCCAAAAAAATTCTGGAAATCGGTCAACTCCCTTCTCCATCCTGGCTCTCAGAACAATCCCTGCCCTGACCCTAATCTATCTGACAATGAACTCAGCTCTCATTTCAACACCTTCTTTACTGAAACTATAGCTAAACTAACCAAAACATTCCCTAATACTAACCCTCCTAACTCCCTCCTCACAACACCTAATAACCCAAATAACAATACCCTTAATTTCCATCTCAAACCTGTTTCCACCAATTTTATAAAAAAGCTTCTATCCAAGTTGAAGCCTTGCACTAATGCCCCTGACAACATTCCCTCCTCCTTCCTCAAACATGCAGCTGAAGGTATTGCCCTCCCAATTAGTACTCTGATTAATAGATCCTTAAATGAGTCATACGTGCAAAACTCTGGCTTCCTACATTCTTCCTCTCCACAAAGGAGGCAAAAACACCACTATTTCTAACTTCCACCCTATCGCCTTACTCTCCCCAATATCAAAAATTCTAGAAAAATGTGTACACCACCAACTTCTGCCTTATCTAATTCAGAATCATCTCCTAACTCCCACCCAGCACGGCTTCCATCCTGGCCACAGTACCACAACTGCCTTACTATCTTTCCTAGAAACTGTCAATCAAGCATGAGACTCTGGTCTCATAGTATCCACAGTACTACTAGATCTCTCAAAAGCCTTTGATACCATCTCCCACACACACCTTCTACATCATCTGACTAACCTCAATCTCTCTCCTAATACTTTATCCTGGTTCTCCAGCTACCTATCAGACAGATATCAAGCTGTCAAATGGAAAAACTCCTCCTCCTCCTTCTTGCCAACACCTACTGGAGTTCCTCAGGGGTCCATCCTTGGACCCATGCTCTTCAACATCTTTATAAACAATCTTCATACCATCACCACAGTCATCCAATACGCAGATGACTCCACCTTGGTCTGTTCCGCCCCCAACCTTCCTGAACTTCTGACCAAAACTCAGTTAGCCTTTTCCACTACTGAGAACTGGATGCACCAAAACCACCTCTCACTCAACTCCAATAAGTCTAAAATACTAATTTTCCTCTCCTCCAAAGTAACCACCTTAGACAAAAACACTTTCAATGTCATAAGCCAAACTAACACTGCCATTGAAGTGGTCCCCTCCGCAAAACTCCTTGGCATTATCATAGATGAAAACCTCAAGTTTGATCTTCACATACAACAAAACAAAGAAAACCCACCAAAAGCTAGGTATGCTTTATAGGAATAATCTCTTTCTTTCCAACTCCACTAGGCATACCCTTGCAATCACCTACCTCCTACCTTCCCTTCTATACGGAGCCCCTCTTCTAACCAACTTGTCTGCTACCAACACCTCTAAACTCAAAGCCTGCTATAATAAAATCTCTAAATTTGTCACCAAATCTAGAACATCAACTCACCACTGTCTCAGCCTACAATCTCTGAACTGGCTAGAACTCCCTAACCACCTTGACTATCTGCAACTAACTACCGCTCACAAACTAATATTCTCCCCTGATAATTGCCCAGCCTTAAAGAACATCCTTCCTCCATACATCCCAAACAGATCTCTGAGATCAGAACACCAAAACCAAATCGCCATTCACAATCCCAAATGTCCCGCTGGCCAGCTCTTACTCTCCTTCTCTCTTGGTAAAAAATGGAACTCTCTGCCTCCTTCTCTTCTAATGCTGAATCCTTCAAAACCCAACTTCTCCATCATCTATCTACCAAATGGAAATGCTCCTGCTTTCACCCCACTTAAACTCCAAGAATCCCCACTAGCTTTCCAACTCTACTATACTCTCTTCTTATTCTTACAGTTTAATAAACCTGTATGAACTAGAACTAGCAGATTATACTTGACTCCAAGCTTGAATATTTTGTTTAAAAAAAAAAAAAAAAAAAATTTTTATCATAATCTATATCTTTCTATTTATTTTTTTCTTTTTCCCTGTTGTTAAACTGCCTCACAATGTATATAATCTCTTTATAATTTGGAATGTATTAATCCCACCCTTGTATTCCCTGTGTGATCTTTATTTTGTATTTTGCATCATTTGTATTGTATTACTCATGGAGCTTTTCTCCCCGGGCCTCCACTGAAAACGGGCACTTCGTGGCCCAGTGGACTTCCCCGGTAATCAAACTGAAAATAAATAAATAAATAAATAAGGTTATCACCCCATCACAGCTGTGTGTTGGTGTTGGTCCACAGTTCATGCAGTGGGACATGGTGGACATGTTACTGTGGTTTGTCCACATGGCCTTGCATATGGCTTATGTGGAGTGTGTTATGTTGTTATTTGGGTGTCCATACATAACATGCATTGGCAGTACATGTGAGCCACAGGCCTTTGGCAGAGGCCTGTGGGCCATTAGGTGTTGATGCAGGCCAGATGTGGCAGGCCATTGCATTCTGTCAGTCCTACAGTCTCAGACCGCCATACAGTATATTCTCCTGGGGTGATAGGGTAGTTGTGCTAGGTGTTCATACCAATACCTTCTATCAGTCTTGATCAGGTGGTGTGGATGCTGGCAAGGCGCTACCTATGGGTAGGGACACACCTGCATGGGACACCTGCACTGCATGCTGCATTCTTTCACTATTGCCATATACAGGTGGGGTCATATTGTACCCATTCCCCACAGAAGAGATACAACCAGATAGGTACCTGTGGGGGGTGTTTGTGTGACCTGGGTGCATGTGTGCTATGGACTCTACTTGCATCTGACATACAGATATGCATGGGGAATTCCAGTTATGCTGGCATTTGCAGGTACATCAGCTGTTTCCCAGTACATCAGTCCTACCTCCTTTGTGATCTGCAAGTGTTCGGGCAGACAACACCGGTATCCCCTACTACAGGACCCGATAATGTGATGCATACCAGTATGTACAATTCCAAGGGTGTCGCCATTTTAGAGTGACACAATATATACTGTATGTCTGGAGTACTTTCCCCTGTGTACTGCTTGTATATCTAGCCCAACAGCCATGCCATGTCAGTCTTTCAGATGGTGACATATATTACCACCATATATTTACAATGGCTTACTGCTAGCATGTGTTATACTGGTGGGAATTGTCTTTGGCACTGCAGTTGTGAGGACTTGTCCCTGTCATCAGCAGTAGTGGGCAATGGCCACCAGGCCTTATCTTAACATGCATACATACTGACCACTCTCACACAATATGAAACACACACCAACCTAGCACACACATACCTGCATATTGTGCAAATGCTGCAACCTATCCTGCTACCTTGGCCACCTCTGGGCATATGTACTCCACTGGTATTACACCTACACATACATGTTACTGCATTTCTACATAGGGTTGTGGGGGGGCACACCTGACTGTTATGACATGTGTATATCGGATCGGGGGGCACACCAGACCATTACTACATTCTAAATACGTTTGGGGGGCACACCTGACTGTTACTACATTTCTAAGTAGGGTTGGGGGAGCACACCTGACTGTTTCTACATTCCTACACAGGACTGGGGGAGGTAGGCACACCTGACTGTTACTACATTTCTATACAGGATTGGGGAGGGGGCACACCTGTCTGTTTCTACATTTCTACACAGTGGTTGGGAGGGGGCACACCTAACTGTTACTACATTTCTATGCTGGATTGGGGGAAGGGGCACACCTGACTGTTTCTACATTTCTACATAGGATTGTGGGGGGACACACCTGACTGTTTCTACATTTCTACACAGGATTGAGGGACACACCTGACTGTTACTCCATTTCTGCACAGGATTGGGGGGGCATACCTGACTGTTTCTACATTTCTACACAGGATTGGGGGGCACACCTGACTGTTACTACATTTCTACACAGGATGGGGGGGAACACCTGACTATTTCTACATTTCTACACAGGATTGGGGGGCACACCTGACTGTTTCTACATTTCTACACAGGATGGGGAGTACACCTGACTGTTACTACATTTCTACATAGGATTGGGGAGGGCACATCTGACTGTTTCTACATTTCTACATAGGATGGGGGGCACACCTGACACTTGTACAGATTTGCTATGACTGTACTGGTATGTCATGTACTCCATTTCATTCTGTATTCTAACCTATCATGCTGACTAGAGGCATATCAGTGTACTACAGACCTTAGCTTTGCTTGACCTACATATTAGTTTCTGACTTCCTACCCTTCAGAACTAACATCCCACTGCCTGACCTGCTGTAGTCTGTCTGTGTAGGCCAAGGGGGAGGTTACCCATAGGCATCATTCAGAGGCCATAGCACAGCCTTTGTTTGTGTTTGTCTACTCCTGTCCTGCTGGCTGAGACTGTTGTTGGGTATGTGAACCTCCCTGACTGGCATGTGTGAATCATATGGACACACATGTGGCCCAGCACATTTCCTGCAGTGGGTTTTATTGCCCTGTGTAGTACTGGCTACTATGGTGACACCAGTATTTGTTACAGATCTCATGGTACCACTATAGGTGTCTACTATCTGCTGGCATACCATTCAGCCACCTGATTCCTTTGCATACTCACATCCATACCATAGATACAGGTAATGGCACATTCTATTCCATTCAGCAATTGGTAGGTTGAGTGACTTACCTTGTGGGTGTGCCAGTATTGAGGATGGTGCTGGAGGTTTGCCTATGTTGGATGCACATAGTACACTCCCTATACATGGTTGAGCGCAGGTAGTGTCATGTTTGCATCCCTTTTACTGTATGTGCGAGTCAGAGAGAGGTGTCATTCCCTGTGTCCCTACTGTGTCAGTGTATGTGCCATGTGTTGCCTCTTTGCCAAGGCCAGGGCATACTGGGCATGCCTCCATCTGACTACTGGGGCAGGCTCAGGTTGTTCCTCCTCCGAGTCATTCTGTGCCTGTGTAGGCCTTGGCATTGGTGGGGCGCTGTGTGGCCCTGCTCCATGCTGTTCCTGCCTCAGCTATTTCCGGAGGATCATATTGTGTAGCATGGCACATACGATGACAATTTGAGTACATGTAGCTGGTGAGTACTGCAAGGCTCCACTGGATGTGTCCAGGCACTGGAACCGTGACTTGAGCATCCCAAACACACACTCTATTATAAGTCTGGTCTGTGCGTGTGGCTCATTATGGCATTTTTGTTCAGGTGTGTGTGCATTTCTAATGGGTGTCATCAGCCACGGCTCCAGTGCATAGCCAGAATCCCCCACTAGGTGACCGTTAGCAATGTTCCCATTGGCAAATCTCTGGTACAGCTGCGTCAGATGCCAGATGTGGGAATTGTGATAGCTTCCAGGGCAGCCAGCACACACATTCATTATAATGCCCTGGGCATCACACATGACCTGGCAGTTGATAGAGGGGAAGCCCTTGCAGTTGATGTAGACCCTACCCCGATCACCGGGTGGTGCTTTGATGTGTATGTGTGTGCAGTCTATAGCACTCACTACCTCAGGGTATTCTGTTATTTGGTGGAAGAGACGCATATTGCTGGCCAACACCTCACGGGTGTTGAGGAAATATATGTGCTCACTGGCATGTGCTGACATGACATCTAGGAACTGGTGGAATACTCTGGATGCTGATGCCTGTGAGATCCCCATGATATCCCCAGTTGGGCTTTGGGAGGTACCTGTGGCTAGTATTCCTAGGCCTACACATACCTTGGTATCCACTGGGATGGGTAAACCTATTTTAGTTCGGTGTGTCAGGCATGGCCGGTACAACTCAACAATTTGCTGTAGGAGGTCCCTGTCCACCCTATAGCGCTCCACTATCTCCAGCTCATGTAGCTCCTAGTAGGTTACACTGGGTCTGTACACTCTTCTCCATCTACTCACTGTTCGTTGGTTAACAGCATTCCCATCCTCACCACCCTCAGCCTCTTCCACATGTTGTTATATGATAGCTGTTGCAGCCCCTATCATTTTGTTGTTTTGTTTGTTAAAAGTTCTCTGCTTGTATACACCAGTGGTGTAGAGTGTGGGAAAAAAACAGAGGGAATGGTGTTTGCATAGTTTATAGTAGTGTTCTGGGCTGGGCTGGTCTGATGCCTGTGTAATTGGCTGATTCTGATACATTTCACCTGCCAGCTATGCTAGTTCTCCTAGATTACCTTCCTACTGCTGTTTTCTCTTCCCATTGCCTTCCTGTTTAGGCCTGGGGGTACACTGCACAAACACAGTGCTCATATATGCACAGAACTGCTATTTCCTGGTTTACTTTTTTTTTCCTTTAAAACCACCCACTTAGGCAATGTAAAGAGTGCTAGGCAGCCTCAGACGCACCCCCTTGCTTATCTGTGGTAAGCTAGGAGCAAACCCGAGCCACAGGGCTCCAATCCATTTACAGTATGCCTGACACACACCCCTATGATGTCAGCTAACTCCTAGGCTTGCACCAAACTATTCCTGCTATCAGGAATGGCCTTAGGTCAACTGGTGCCCTAGGCAAAAGGGCTCCATGTCACCACACTACCCAGTGCCCCCATCCTAGTCTACATACACCAAATACATACTGGAAAAGTGCCCCTGCTACAGTGGTGGCCAAGGCAGCCACCTAGTTGGCCTATGCCTAAGGCCGGCTATGCCTGCTCTTACACTTTTTGGAGCTGCCTAGCATGCAGGGGAAATCTGGGATGCACTATCATTCCCCTCATTTGCATAGGATTGCCTGCTAATGCATAGTTACATGTCTCACACTGAACCCCCCCCCCTTAGCAACCACTATTCACTGGTCATGTTGTCTTCTGCCTGCCATTGAGTATAATGGCAGAATAGTGATTTTGGTTAGAATGATTATTTTAGTTTTTTTTCCTTATTTTTCCCCCGATCTCGTTTGCTGCCCTATGCTTAAACAGCCGAGATCGGCTAAAAAAAAATAAAAGTTGATTTTTTTTTTGCAAGTGTTTTCCATGCCAATGGCCTTATAGTTGGCCTTTGGCATGCTTTATACATGATATCCACCCTTTATTTGGAGCTGTCATGGCTCCATTTTGTAATTTGCAGAAATGTGCTCTCTTACTTGCGGAGTACATTTCTGCAGACTACACTAGTCCTGCACGGTCGGTTTCCAGCTTCCTAGATCACAAATTCACCTCATTTGCATGGATTTCTCCTGCAAATGGGGTCATTTGCATACAGGGGCTGAGTCCATTCATGACTAGTGCAGGAGCGCTCATGCACGCGCCTACAGGTTATTCCTGGATCGCACGGCAGACATATTGCCTTCTGGAGCTCCTGCACTAGTCCTGCATGCCATGCAGGGCTTGCAGAATCTGGGGGTATGTATGTCTTTGAAATAAAGCTAATGGCCTTGATGCACACTGCTTTGGATACATTAGTCTTTAGTAGTAGTAGTAGTTAACTCATAGTCTGTATGCTAACCAGTTTTAGAGACTGGGCAAACTATATACTAAACCTTGACTGGAGAAGGAACGTTCTCCAGCAAGGTGTTAACATATATGTAATACCCATTGAAAAACGCGTCTGGTGCTTCACGGCAGCATATTAACTTGCTTTGGAGTTTGGCCTGTAATGAAGCTAATGGCAGCCATTATTGTATGCCTGCTAAGCAGATCTTTTGTTGTTTAGTGAGTGTAAAATTAAAACAAGCAGAAAAATAAAAAAAATGGAAAAGTGTGTGTGTGTGTGTGTGTGTGTGTGTGTGTGTGTGTGTGTGTGTGTGTGTGTGTGTGTGTGTGTGTGTGTGTGTGTGTGTGTGTGTGTGTGTGTGTGTGTGAGTGTACGTATGTATTTATGAAAGTGAGAGTGAGATCGATTGAGACATTATTTTACACACACTAAGCAGTGATTTTGCAGTTTAGGGAGTGTAAAATTAAAAGAAACATTAAAAAAATAGAAAAGTGTGTGTGAGTATGTGTGTTTATGTTTCTATCTGTGTGTGTGTGAGTGTATGTATGCTTTTGTGCATGAAAGTGAAAGTATGAGTGAGAGAGAGAGAGAGAGAGAGAGAGAGATCAGTTGAGCATTGTTAGTGACAATTAAAATTAAGAGATATGCATACCTTTCAACCTCTTAGCTCAAGAAATCCGAATAGTAAGGGACAAAAAAAATGAGGTAAAAATCTGAACATTCTTTGGAAATCTTACATTTTAGATGTAAAATACTTCCTCCAACACCATTTACATATACTACAGCAAGTATGAAACCTTAGGCGGATGAACTATTTTACATCAAAATATTTAAAAAAAAAATAATATAGCAATAAAAGAAAATAAGTCAAACAAAACAATTTTACAGACAGGCCATTTTCTGAGCACAGTAATGCCCTCCAGGGTATGTGTTACTGTGTAAATAGTGCCTTTCTAGGATACCTGCATCATCGGGCCTCAGAACACCCCTGGGTGTGCACTGTTTACACAGTTACACATACCCTGTTGGATACTATTGTTTGCTTATGGCACATCTGACAGACTTGCCAACACCTACTTTGCTGGAATGGTAGTCATACAATTCATATGAGTTTCAGTCCAATTTAGTGTCTTGGCCATCAATACTCTGTGAATACCCACCCTCAGGCTCTACTCCCTTTCTCATTGAAGGCTAGGTATTGGTTCGGGCGATCCATGACTCCGACCTCGAACTAAAATACACAGAACGAAGTCTCTCTTGGCTGGGGGCTACTCCTATCCCAGGGTCCACTGACTTCGGGCCTTTTGCGCCGCAGGTTGAGTATCGAGAGGTGAATCACCTCCATTCCAATGGCTTGGCTTCGGCGGGGTGGGTCAGTGTGCAGCTCAGACCTCTCCGAAGGCTCTCGCCGCGCAGTGGTCGGCGGTGGTCCATGTGGTGGTGGAGCAGCGCCCGATAAGCGTTGTTGCGTTCGGTGGTCCCTTCTCTCTCGGGCGAGAGGAAACTGTGTTGCAGCAGGCCCCCGGGGCCCCCCCCCTCAGGGGATTCTGAGATTCATCGCTCTCCTTTTTCGGGTGGTCCGGTCCGACATCTGCGACGAACCCCCAAGGAAGAAATTGTGTAAGAGGAAGGAAGCAGACTCCCTCCCAAATCATCTTCAGATGATATCTCTTCTCAGACATCTTGGAGATTCTGAGACAGAGGCCTGTCCCCATCGACCAGATCGGATCAGGAACTTACTCAAGATTATTTTTCAGTTCATTGAAAGCTTTCAGAAAAGAAGTCCAAATTCAATGGTCACTCTTCAATCTATTCTTCCTTTGTTGAAAAAGATGCATGGATGTGCTCCAAGTCCAGGAGACACTTACTCGGCCTCGGAGTCAGTCATTTCCCAATTCGAGCACTGCCCTCTGGTCTGACTTAGACACAAAAGAAAGAGCCTTTTTTTTTAGCAGCAGAATTCAGGTCCCTCTGAGATCAAGTCAAATCCTGTCTTCCTGTCGGTTCAATGGTCTTATCAGGAACTTCCCTTGAACCACTTAATCATAATCATCCCAAAGGGCCAGAGATTACATCCTATCCGACAACATGTTGGTGGTGTGGTACATAAACAAAAGTCATGGTGATTAGATTGGACAGATTAAGCAGCCCCACTTCCTACTGTGGGTCTCAACCAGGGTATAGTATAACTTAATAAAAAGATCTGGTGGGGTCTCTTGCCATGCACTCCGTTTGCCAGCTGTGCTTAAATGCAAAATGCAGAAGTTCTTTCACACTTTCCTTCCTTCTCATTCAGGACTTCGGAGGACCTCTGACCCACATTTGGTCCCGTCTCTCTTCCGCCTCCTCCCGCCCTCCTACCGGTGCCAGACCTGTTGATCAGTCAGTCAGTCACACGGGGCCTCTCAGGTCGGTCTCTGTTGGCAGCAGCATGGTGTTACCACCTCCATCCTTAGGAGACAATGCTCTTGCTCTTCGGGGACGTCCACATACTACTCTTCTCTTCTCAAAACTTCCACTATCAAACTTTATTCCAGTAAATGGAAACTGCACCAGTATCAGTTCTGAATTTTCTGGCCTTTTTTTTCAGTCTGGCCTTTCAGTTTTCTACCATTAGGTTCAGCTAGGGCGATCTCTAATTTTCATGCTTCATTTGAACCTTCATTGATGTCTCACAAACTTGATTTAAAAATTTCTGTCTTGGAAAAGGCCTTTTAGCCATAGCCATTCTGCCTGCCAAAGTTCAGAACTTTTCTTCTTTTTTTTGTTCTGATCCTCCCTATTTGATTTTTCACAAGCATAGAGTTTCATTGAAATTAAACCCTGCATTTATACCAAAAAAGTGGCCTCTTTCTGTATTCAACAAACTATAGAACTCCCTGTCTTTATTTGAATAGAACCACCACACGAAATCAAATCAATTGTTTGTTTTTTTTTTGCAGGAACAATGGGTCAACCAGTAACAAAACCTCCATATCTAAATGGATTAAAGATTGTATCATTTTATTTATTCACAGGGCTACAAAGAGCTCCCTTTCCAGTCAAGGCTCATTCTACCAGGGCAATATTTCATTTCTCATTAATTGGATGTGGTTTCTCGAGGCAGAGCTTCCTTGGGTTCCATTCACTCAGGAGTGTTTTCCAATGAGCCACCCGTATGTGTATGTAGGGGGACACTGTCCATGTTGAATGTAGTGTATGAGATAGATCCCATTACATCTTTTTTAGTTATGTACTTACCATAACCGATGTATGGGATCCATCTACGCACTACATTCATAAGTACCCTCTCTCCCCCCTTCCATGGATTTTTTAGAGGAGCTGTAGTCCTTTTTTCTTGGCGATCTTTCTTGAAGAACTTAACAAACAAGATCTGGGAAGCAGGTGGTGTGCATCCCTGGGATAGGAGTAGCCCAGCCAATGAGCATAACTAAAAGTTACTCAATCCTGGGGTAAATTTGAGGATACCCCTTCAGTGATCCAGGGTCAATCCGAAGAATGATAATGAACTGCACTGCTTAACTAGCAGAGGCAACTTATTCCAAATAAGGGGAAGGTACTGCACAATGAATCTCTCTCTCCATCATGTTCTATTTTGGTCCCTGATTCTGGTGTTTTTAAACTATTAGACTTGTGGAGATATACAAGCTCAAGGACAACAGGGTCTCTTTTGGCACAGAAAGTGAAGCAGAGAGAGACTACCCTCTTCAAGTGACTGTAAGATACTGAGTAAAGGGATACAGCTTCTAGCCTGTCTTAGTAGCTCAGGGTCTTTATGCCTGAAGTCATTTTTTTCTAGGAGCCTCTAAGGGTTATATAATTATTTAAAATGACAAGTAAAGTACATCTCAACATCTCAAAGGGACATTTTACTCTATAACTCTATAACTGGTCTAATCAGTGAAGAATATCCAGGAACAATGACATTTTCATATCTGGATATACCTTGTCTATTAGTAATTCTAAGCAGAAGGAATTTCAGACTACATTTGCCACATTATAATTAAAGGAGAGTGGAGGAAACTGTCGGCCCAGAAGCACAGGTCCCTAACTACATTTTGTTTAGAAGTGGACTATTGTTTATACTATATGTTGATGTTAGGGTTTGTTTGCTAAATGAAATGACACTACAGTTTTTTGCATTTAATGTTGCCCATGTTCAGTATAGCTAGGGAAGTTCTTTCTGAAGGTTACAAGAGGCAGATGGGGTCTAGACAACAATATCCAGTGTGTAGTTAGCTGCAGACTTAGTTAACCAGAATCCCTTATTGTCCCCTTAGATCAGAGAAGTAAATGCCAAAAAGGAGGGGTCCTATTTAGAAGCCCTGGAGGAGCCTGCTGATTGCCTTCATACTTTCAGCTGAGGCAACTGCCATACTATGTAGGCTTTGCCTTCTAGCCAGTTTTCTATCATATTACTAGGTAAGGATCTATATTTAAATCTTTTAGCTTACTTACAATATCTATAAGGGGTACAGTGTCAAATGGTAAGGTCTAGATCCGCTATGTGAACAGCATGAATACTGTCAATGGCTTGTGTGACTCGCTCCAAGAAGTTAAGTATATGTAATAGGCAGGATCTCCCTTTGATGAAGCCGAACTGTTCAGAGTATACATACATACATACATACATACATACATACATACATACAAATGTTTCAAGCACGGGCATTAAAGCCCTTCTAGCTTGCCAATATGCCAAAACACTTGTTCCCATAATAAATGTCCAGGCTGTTCTTAAAAATATCTAAACTAGTACTTGCTTTAATGTAATTTGGTAGTCTGTTCCAAGCATCAACTACTCTGTCAGAGAACCAATTAGTACACTTCTCATTCCTATAGAATCTTCTACATAGGTTATCTGATGATTCTCTAGTACTTTTTGATAACCCCAAACATTCCCAGAGGTAGTTGTCCCTAAATGCCCTATATACCTGAATAAGATCTCCTCTTAAATATCTCTGTAAGAGACACTATACAAGTTCAGATATTTTAGTCTTTCATAATAACTTAGATTTTCACATCCATGAATGCCCTTGGTATATTTCCGCTGAACTATTTCCAGTTTATTCATGCTTGTTTTCCTATAAGGTTTCCATATTGTTATTCCATACTCAAGTTTGGGTCTAATGTAACTAACAAACAATAACTTCATTATGTTAGATTTCCTAGACTTTATAAATCTTTTTATACAACCTATAGTTCTATAACTATCATTAGCCAATTGGTTGATATGATTAGAAAAACTCATAGCTGAATCTACCCATATACCCAGGTCCTTAAATGAGTCTACAGTTTCAATCACTGTATGCTGTATTAAATATTCACCTTTCAGTTTATGTCTCCCATATAGCTTAATGAGATTTTTGATACCATAATTGATTATATCAGTTATGATACATTCCATAGTACTGACCCATTGTCTCATTACCTGCACGTAGGTAACCTTTACATGATACTAGCTTAATGCTGAATGCATAATGGCAGTGAAGCCTCCGGTCCTATCTTTAGCACTTTCTACATTATCAGTAGTATGTTACTGATGATAAAAGCTGTCCCATATATGTTTTATCCCTGCTGGTGCTGTAATGCAGCTCTCAATGTCAGATGTCACTATCAGTTTTAATTTACTATTCAGATTATTTAATGCTTGATTTTAACATATATGCATCACCAAAGCACTTATATGATCTGCCACAACCCTTGTGCATAGCATTCATGCAGACAGGTGGTCCCTTCACTGCATTATTACTGCTTAGCATGGTCGCCCCACATAAATACACCATCTGTGAATTACTTTGACAAAGTAAACAAGCATTTCTAAGCATAAGTACATTTATTTTGTTTTTGGAAAGGATCTAATTCAGAATTAGTGCACTATAAAACTTGATTTTGTGTTCCGCTAAATATCATGTAAGATTAATTTGAGAAACAGTAAAAGAAATATAAAATTGGATATAGGTTTACATTTGAGAGAAAAAAATAAAAAAATAAACCAATGGATGAAAAAGGAGAAAAAAACAGGACAGGAACAGAGAAAGCAAACTTGCAAGCTGTTAGGGACATACTTATGCTGGAGAGGTCTGAAGTTAACACCAAAGTACATGAAACTCCTTTGACAGTGTGTAATGTGGGTCACTCAGGCTTTCTGCTTTGTTAAGTCACTTGGTCTTGATATAATCAGTATCAGCCAATAGTTGTAAGAATCTCAGTCTCTGTCTCTTTGTGTTCAATTGGGACCTTTTATTAATAGTGTAACTACTTTCTTACAAGATTCTACTGATTTGCTTGTATGAATTTAAGAGCCCAATACTACTCAAGAGACCACCTTAATGATGCTAGATGTCAGGGCAATGTACCCCAGTATCTATCATGTGTCTCTGCTTGATAGTGTCATTTTTTACTTAAACCAGAGGGAAAACAATCAGTTGCTTCTTGCTCAGTTTTTGATTAAACTTCTGGGCAATGACTAACTAATAATTTTCTTTTTACATTTTATGGTGCTAGATACCAACAAATTAGAGGAATGGTACTATGGGATACATGTGGTCCCTCTGTGACCAATTTATTTGTGGGAGAATGGAAAGATGAATTTGCACAGTGCTGAGCAAATAACCCAGAATGTCTATAAAATTAGATTTCCCAAACATTTTAGTGATGGTATACTGTTGTTACAGGATGATTAGTTTGTATGCCATTTATAGAATGCCACTGGATTTCGAACGCCTGCTGCATATTCTACTGATACCCTTCTGCTGCTTTATTGGATGTCAGAAATTATGTACAGATCTGATAAGGTTCATAGAGTTAGCTCTTTAGAAAAGAAACTTCTAGAAACTCTTTTGTGGCAAATAGTCGTCTCTGACAGCGCATTCAAATAATTCAGTACAACTGGCTTATGGAATAAAGTATCATGATATTGTATTTAATGTCTAAGTATACCTGAGCCCTAAATAGTAAGTTAGTGGGAATACACTTTAGCTATTTGTATAAACCAAATGCCAGATCGCACAATAACAGAAAAATGGCATATTCCATTCTCCTGCTAGGATAGAGATCTCACAGCAGATATACTGGTATAAACTGACATAAACAGGAAATCCATAACTATGAAGGTTAGTGCAAGATGTTGAATTATTTATTAATTTGTTTGTTGAGTAAAGCCACAATAGTGGCGAGCCAGAAGTGCTGTCTGGCTAGGTGATGTGTTTATAGAGTCACACATCAGAGAGATGGAAATGAAGAGACAATGTATGAAATCAGAGTTTATTGCAGCTTATTTAGCACAGACAGTTATGATGAAAACATTGTTTCCAAGGCATTAGTGCCTGTTGCAAAGGGATGCTGTCATGAAACAAATCAGCCATATTACTTCAGCATTACCCAAACTATTACCCGATGTGGCATTTACAAGTATTGCTACTGCTACTAGCATTTGTTAACAGACATACTTGGTCATTCTATACAGTTAGCCAGTGAAAACTGTACTGTAGTCCTAGAATGACAGATAATTAATTTTCTAGACATTTACAGATTAGAAAAATGCAAATGTTAATAAAGAAACCAAGAAAACACCAAACAAATTAATACCGATGTCAATACCTCTAATATTACCACTGCATATCCTTCATGTGGACTAAGTCGCACACATTTCTGAGATAAGATTATATCAGCTTATCAGATCCCCCTATAAAAACCTAACATACTAGTATGTACCATGCTAAATAAGCCAAGATAATTCAGAACAAAACAGTTTACATATAGATTTACCTATTTATATTTCTTAACCTGGTAAGTGAGCTCAACTTCAAGTTGAGAACTTTATTGGGTACTTCATTTAGCAAACTAGACTCATAATTATGTGGCAGTTTGAATATGTAAGTGTGCGTGCGTGTGCGTGTGTATGTGTGTACACATACCTAGATGGCTAAGCTGACTTTCCAAAGAACTAAAATCATAAAGCCTGCTTAGTCATTTTCTGTTCCATTGAAACTGTCATAGTAGCAAGAGTGAAAATTCCACAGTCTGGAAGGTTAAGGACATTCCTCATTACCCCCACTGTTGGGTGGCCTCACATTTAGTATATTTAGAAATGTGGTTGGTGGAAGGAGTACAAGGGATGGTAGTCCTCTGTAAAAAACACATTTTTTTTTACTTTTTTTGGTTTATTTGATGATTTGGAAATCAGTTTTCTGTTTATTAGAATGTGTTTCAAGAAATAGTCATTGACAATAAGCCATACATTTACATATCTACATGTATCTATCACTATCTATATCTATATCTATATCTATATCTATATCTAAACCTATCTATCCATGTATCTATCAGTAGCACATATACATATATATATATATATATATATATATATATATATATATGTATATATATATATATATATATATATATATATATATATAGGTCGAATGGCTGAAATCTCAAAATGCATATGGTCGAGACCATATGCTCAAAATTTCAGAAGCTCGACCTTCTGAACGGGGATCAGCATACAGTGCAGACTGGGATATTTCCCTTTCTGCACTGTAGTGCGATCTCAGAGTTAGAATAATTAAGTAGCGGTGGGCGTGGGAGGTGCAGGGGGGGCTTGCCCCCCCGCAGAAACATTGTTTTGTTTTTTTTTTTTTAGTTCCCTTTCAGGAGGTCGAGCTTCTGAAATTTGAGCATATGGCTTTGGCCATATGAATTTTGAGATTTCAGCCATTCAACCTTCTAAAGGGGAACCATATGTATGTATATATATATATATATATATATATATATATATATATATATATACACACACACACACACATATATATATATATATATATATATATATATATATATATATATATATATATATATATATATATATATATATATATATATATATATATATATATATATATATATATATATACACACACACACACACACATATATATATATATATATATATATATATATATATATATATATATACAGGTCTATTTCTAAATTTCAAAGTTTCAAACTTCAAATTTCTTATGGTCAAGACCATAAGATCAAAGTTTTGAAACTTCAAAATGTAAATAAAAAAAAAAAAATAGAAAAATCTTTTTTTTCCATTTTTGCTAGAGGCAAACCCCTATGCACCCTCTATGTGAGGAGCTGTGTCCCCATGCCTTCTGCTAATTAAATATACCAACTCCGAGATTGACTAAAGTGAGGAAAATAGTAATTATACAATGACTCCCCCATTAATATTCCAAAACATGCACGCTGATTGGTCAGCATGCCTGTTGTAAATCAGACTTATACTAATGGAAAAAGGTCAAGTCGCCTGGACTTTTTCCATTAGTATAAGTCTTTTTTTTTTGTTACAGCAATGGAGAATGGAAGAGCTCCATTGCTGTAATCTCGCTATGTTAAACGGGTTTAACATAGCAAGATAGCTTAAAAAAAGCAATGGAGATCTTCCTCTCTCTGTTGCTTTTTTTAAAGCTGTATCACTATGTTAAATGGGTCCCATAGATATATATATATATATATATATATATATATATATATATATATATATATATATATATATATGTGTGTGTGTGTGTGTATATTATCTGTGTGCATGTGTGTTTGTGTGGTTATATGTAGGTCGATGTAAAACACATTAGAATGACTCACATATCCTCAGCAAAAATGTATTGATCTGAAAAAATTGATAACAAGCTGCACATATCCCAGGACATCATCCCAGACAATGCAAACCTAAAACAAAATATGTTATTTGGCAGGTAAACCCCTCCTACAGCTGGCATGTGAGATGCTATACACCCGCACTCTCCTTGCTATTTGTATGTTCCAACTCCCAGATCACACAGTAAGAGTGAAATGGCATATTACTTCCATGCTATAACAGAGATCAGACACTGGATATAGTGTGATTAGTTATGATGAGATGCACATGGTGACATTTGTTTTAGCTGAGGTGCACATGGTTGAAAATTGTGAATGCAGCTGATTGAATATGCACATCTTGTTTAGTTTTAGCAGTGTAAGCGAATCTTTATTTGATTCGCTCATACTTCTTGTAGCTCACATTGCCATGTGGGGTCTATATTAAAAACCTGAAATGACAATTGCTCGCGTCTATGTACATCAACACATAATGGTTGATGTACATAAACAGCAAAACATGAAAACTGCAAAATTTGAAACGTCGAACGAGTTAAATCATCAGAACGCGTCACACAGGTAAGTAAAAAATTACACTAAATAATTACTTTAACACGTTTTTGCAGGGGGGCAAGCCCCCCTGCACCCCTCCACACCCCCTACCTTAATATACCAACTCCGAGTCCGCTCTACAGTGGGAAAAAGGATATATTTCCTTATCCCCACCATCACGCTGCTGACCAGGAAACACGTTCAACGTTTTGAATTTCAAGGTTTTTGTGTTTTGCGGTTTATGTACATCAACCTTTATGTGTCAATGTACATAGACTTCAGCATTTGTCATTTTGGGCTTTTAATATAGACCTGCCATGTGTTCCGCATGCGAGATCGCACACAGTGGAATATGGGAATTTTCCTGTTTACCACTGTTATACAATCTTGCAGTTGGTATATTTAAAGTTGCTGGTATGTGGAGGGGCAGGGTGGCATGCTCCCTTGCAAAAAGAGTGTTTGCGTATTTTTTTTTTTTTTTGATATGAAATGTTGGTATGGTGACATTTAGCATAACTGGCTGTTTTGTATAGGTCATATATATATATATATACATGAATGTGTAGATTGATATAGATATATACATATGGTATACATACATTTGGTCAAAAGTTTATGTCTGTGACAAAAAAAATGTATGTGTGATCAAAAATCAGCATATTGTACATGCCAACTTATTAAATATGTGTGAAATCATGGTACAGTGGGGATCAGGGAATTTGCCTATTCTCCACAGTAGTGCAATCTCGGAGTTGGAAGATATAATTAGCAGGGGGTGTGGGAGTGCAGTGGTGATTGCCCCTGCAAGAAACTGTTTCGATTTTTTTTGTTTCTTTTTCAGCTTGTGTCTGATCATTTGCTGTACAATATTTTTATTTTTCAGTATATGGTAATACACTGCCACATAACATATTTTTTTAGGTTTGCATTTTCTGGGATGATGTCCTGGGATATGTGCAGTTTGTTATCAAATTTTTCAAATCAATACTTTTTTTTGAGGATATGTGAGTCAATCTAATGTGTTTTATATCAACCTACATATAACCGCATATATTTCTTTACTTATTTAACATTTGTTTACAGGGAAAGTCCAACTTGGAACAAAGTCAATTTTCAGTGGAGGCCTGGGGAGAAACGCTTCAGATGCATGTCTCCGAAATGTGGGAGGAAAACAGAGCACCTGGAGAAAACCCACACCAACTCACGGAGGGCATGCAGTCTCCACACAGAAGGTACTCCAGCTAAAATCAAACAGGAGAACCTCTTGCTGTTATCTTTATTCATCTCCCACATTAGAAAAACAAGTGAATACTTTCAGAAAACATCATATCTTAGCCACTGAAAAATAAGTATTCCATTTTTAGTGTCCCTTATTAGATTGTCTCCATAAAAACATGAGAACCAGATACACAGTTCCCTCTACTACAAGCATTCATTTTTTTGATGGAGGAAAACGTTTTATTATATTGAGTATTCTTTATTTGCTTCCCCCTAAAAACTTCTTACTAGACCAAGTCAAGGGCCTTAATCCAGTCAATCCCTAATGCAAGAGTAAGAAAAAACATATACATTTTTCTTGTATCCTGCTCTTTTGTTCAGACTTTTCTTCTCCTTTTACATTGCAGTGCCTACATTTCTTAAAACTGAACAAAGAGAATGAAAGAAGAAACAAAAATTCAGGGCACCTGTTTACTTTAGGATTGATATTACACTTGAAAATAACTGAGAATGCTTTACTTCATAGCATGCAGGTTATGTCATGCATTATAAAAATATGACTGTTAAGAACAAATTTTGTTTTATTTACAGTTAACTCTTTCTTTCCTCTTCCCTCTCTTAAATG
Organism: Protopterus annectens; assembly: GCF_019279795.1. NCBI lineage: Eukaryota > Metazoa > Chordata > Ceratodontiformes > Protopteridae > Protopterus > Protopterus annectens. The sequence continues at coordinate 24,830,640 of NC_056746.1, forward strand.
TTCTTCCAAATATTACTGACGTGAAGTAGGGCATATGCTTTGGAGTCCCCTACAAGTTTAAGAAAGTCAAAGTGGTCAAATATTTCCAGGTTTTCTCATTCTGGCATGTTTCTCAAATATAATTAATGCTTTATAATCCCACATTTATCAATTTCTGAGTTGCTCGTTTTATTTCTGTTGATCTCCATCTCTCAAATCCAGTCTCTGCTTCATTTCCAACATACTCCTTGCTCATACACACACACACACACACACACACACACACACACACACACACACACACACACACACACACACACACACACACACACACACACACACACACACACACACACACACACACACACACATATATATATAATACATACACACACACACACACACACACACACACACACACACACACACACACACACACACACACACACACACACACACACACACAGATCGACTGAGATTTATACACAAACTCACATACATACATATATGTGTGTACATATAACTCTGAAATAAGACTGTACTTGAGATATTGGGTATATTAATTGTAGTTATGAGCTATACTGACTCAGCTAAATTTGTATTGCGCCTATATATGTGTAAGTGTGTGTGTATGTGTGTATATTCTGTCATTTATTTGTTTTACTGGTAGGTACTAATGAATTATATCAGTTTACCTATTTATTATATCTGCATAAACCATCAAAAATTAATCTCATATGTGTAGGTCCATTTAAACTTGTGTTTTACATATCTTTACAGTTTTTATTCCTCTGACTCCATTGAAAGTGAAATTGTTCTAGATGGGCATTCCTAGTAAACAATATATGTGGCAAAATATACAAATAATGCAAAGACATCCAATACAATGACTGGAGTTCTCAAGGACTACACATTTCTCTGTATTTACAGCATCAGGTAACTAGCCCTTTTTCTCTTGTTGTGGCCTCAGAAATTATTATATTGCATTGTAGATTGCAGGGGTCTCATACTCTATGGGATGCTGGGATATGTATCTTCCCTAAAGATACAATTTTTTTGTGTTTTGTGGTGACTGGCAGAGTGTTTGATGAAACTGCATTCAATAAAATTCAGTTTGATTTTTGACCATATTCTTTATTTCTGCAGAGACATACTTATTTACAAATTGTTTAACTATTTAGATTAAGTTTTGAAGTCACAGACAAATGGGTAACAGTTTTTCTAAGCAAAGTTGCTTGTTTTCAGGTGTTACCTCTGAGAGGGCAGGAGTGTGTAAAATGCATTTTACAGAAAGTTCATTAAAAAGCTTATTTTTAATAAAGCATATAATGTATCAGGAATGGCAAGTGGTAGGATAAAATAAGGCAGCTTGTTATTGTAATGTACCTTATTATTATGGACAAAACATGGAATATTGTTATCATACATGTGGTGTATTGTAAATTTTAACAAAGCACTGAGCAGAGCTGAAACGAACTTAAGACCCCAGCATTTGGTACTGTATTACCAGCTAGATGGATTTAAAGTCATGGAAAGTATAACGTGAGAGAATGATGGCTTAAGTTAGCCCCTAAGATGCTTAAGTAGCTGGGATCTAAAAGGAAGATCAGTCAAAACCTGCTGAAGTGGTGATAAAGCAAGAGACATGGTACTCAGACAACAAGGATGTGGTCTCAGTGATAGAGTAGTTGGAATGGGTGCAGAGGCTTTAGCTCGAGAGTACGTACAGATGTCCATCTGAAAGAAGACATTGAAAAATAGATCTACTTCAAGTTTTTGTTCTGTTTCTAGGAAAATCAAAAGCATAGATTTTCTCTGTGACCATTTTCAGTGTTTATACTTTTTGAAAGTTCCATTTTCAATATACTCTAAGAATGGTCAAGATACATTAGCCAGAAGCAAATTATTTAGTGCCAGGAAGCATGCAGAAATTTCTTAAAAATCTTCTCCCCATTTCTTACGCTGTCTCAAATTACATTCCTCATATGCTAGTGTGCAAAACAGTCCAGCTTTGCTTCATTACAGATACATAACTGCAATCTCTGTTTTATCTGCTAATAGTGTAGAAATAGTGCAGAATTTTACATCCTTTGGACTTTTTTTTTGCATTGTAGAGTCTGATTTGCATCTTCAGTCAATGATTGTTTGGTGCATAGCCAGCTTTAGGCACCAACGAATCATTTGGTCTCTGAGGTCCCTTTGGTCCTCGGTGAACCCCAACTAAAGCAAGTTCTTATTTTGATATTTTATAACATATTTATCAAACGATGGTGGCCTCCAACTACAGCAAGTTACTATTTTGATGTTTTATAACATATTTGTCAAACCAGCAAAAGCAAGTACAGTACTCCTGTGTACTTAATAAACCAGATAGGTAATAATAACTCTTACACCTCCTTTAAAATTCAAAAATATCAATGCTTATAGTAAATGTGTTCTGTCAAGTAACAGGCTTCAAAATTTCATAAAATTGTTTTACCACCCTTGACGTAGTTAATCCTGCTGATGGATATTCTCAACACTAAAACTATCATCTTAGCTGGCTTTAGCCACCTGCAGTATCTGTGGCTGTACAGGGTTCCCCTTAGTCATCATTCACTGTGTTGGGACCCCACAAATGCTGCTGCTGGTTGGAGAAAAATGAGGAAGAAAAAAGTTTATTCATTTTCTGATTAAGTTCTTTATCTGAAACAGGGTTCCGATATGACTCTGTTAGGATAGTAATCAGTGAATGAACATGAGCAAGGTAAGTGTTAGAGATCAGTAGCCCAGACTGACCAGTCAGTGAATGAACATGAGCAAGGTAAGTGTTAGAGATCAGCAGCCCAGACTGACCATTCAGTGAATGAACATGAGCAAGGTAAGTGTTAGAGATCAGCAGCCCAGACTGACCAATCAGTGAATGAACATGAGCAAGGTAAGTGTTAGAGATCAGCAGCCCAGACTGACCAATCAGTGAATGAACATGAGCAAGGTAAGTGTTAGAGATCAGCAGCCCAGACTGACCAATCAGTGAATGAACATGAGCAAGGTAAGTGTTAGAGATCAGCAGCCCAGACTGACCAATCAGTGAATGAACATGAGCAAGGTAAGTGTTAGAGATCAGCAGCCCAGACTGACCAATCAGTGAATGAACATGAGCAAGGTAAATGTTAGTGATCAGCAGCCCAGACTGATCAATCAGTGAATGGACATGAGCAAGGTAAGTGTTAGAGATCAGCAGCCCAGACTGACCAATCAGTGAATGGACATGAGCAAGGTAAGTGTTAGAGATCAGCAGCCCAGACTGACCAATCAGTGAATGGACATGAGCAAGGTAAGTGCTAGAGATCAGCAGCCCAGACTGACCAATCTGAGTGCTTAGCTTGGATTTTAAGAAGAGCTGATGATATGAATCTTTAGGTTTGTTTTTTTCTTTTACTGAGTTTTATAAATATAGGCAGAATATTCGATACCACACGAGAGACTGATGGCTTCAGTTAGCCAACATTGTTGCTCAAGAACTCTGGGGAAAGACAAAAACAATAGCATAATAAAGGCTCACAATCAGGAACATTTTAAAATATTACTCTAGTTCACTTTAAAAGTTAATAGAATAACACATTTAGCATCAATATGCATTTTTTGGGCAATATGAAGTATGAAACACTGATGTCTGGATTTATTGACTGTCTGTAATCCTGAATGATTTAATAGAAGGTCAAACTTTTTCAAGAGACAGAGCAAAATTATAAGGCAAAATCAGGGATGTTCTGTGAAATCAGGGTCAGTAACATGTATGAATTACTTCCTCAATGACATAAATAAAAGGTGCTTACCGTGTATTTGTTTGATGACTTCTAAACAACAGTCACTGATCTGATATGGCAGTACCAATGTTATATAATGTATTGTTATTTGTTAAAATCAATGCAAAATTTGTGTGAGTGTGGATGTTTGTGTGTGTGTGTGTGTGTGTGTGTGTGTGTGTGTGTGTGTGTTGCATGTCGCAGTGTAATAGTAACAAGCTGTCTATGATTTGTTTGGCTTTCTCATACAAATGCCATCAGCATTGCCTTTATTTGTGTGTGTATGTGTAACATGTTTGCAGTGTTTTTACGAGTAACACGCTGGCCATATTTTCTTTCACTTACCATCGCAAACATAGACATTACACATAATAGAGGGCTAGCTTTGGTGGTTTGGTACAAAAAGGATGTGTGCAAAAGCAACTGTTCATTGCCACAGTGCACAATGTGTATCACTACCATTTCGCAGTGCTTTACTGTGGTTGAGTTCTTCCTTATGTTTTTTCTGTGTTGAGTCTGTGTATCTTCCCTGTCTGTATGTGTATCTATGCATGTGCTCTGGTTAACTACAACACTTCAGAAACATGCAGCAGATTAAATGGAATTTCTCCAGTTTCCATGAAGGAGAATGTGCAGTGTATGTGTGTGTGTGTGTGTGTGTGTGTGTGTGTGTGTGTGTGTGTGTGTGTATGTAAAAATATCTTTGATTTTTAGCTGTGCACATACACACAATAATGCCAGGCACACATGTAAGTTTTCTGGGTAGCAGTAAAACAATATAGTAATTACATTTCAAAGTTAAGGCATAAAATATATCATAGAACATTCAGACATTTAGATCTTCTAGGATGTGATACACATGCCAGACTGTATAAATGGATTTTGGCATAAACTTACTGGTGGCTTTTTTCCTCAACAGGATCCATTCTAAAAGTAGTCCTGCTCAGAGGTGTGCACCAAAGATTGCTGCAGGTTGTGTCAGGACTTGGGGTGGTGTAGTAAGTACATATTTTTTATTAGAATGAAATCTTAGAGGTGTGTGCAGGATGTCATTATGTTTTGGGATTGAACAGAGTCATCATTGTTTCATTTACTTTTCTCACAGACCTCTGAAGTGTTCAAAGAGGGCTACTATATCTTGTGTAGGGGCAGTGTACTGTTTAGGAAAAACAAAGTAGAACACATACATTTTTCACTTTCCTCACAACCACACATCAGGCACATATACAGGTGTCTTTGCGTGGTAGGGGTGAGGAGGCTTGTTATGTGTATATATGGCAGCAGTGACTTGAAATACACTACTATGGCCATCTAAACCCCTGCTTTCATCTAAGGCCAGAGAAATGTACAGGTAGTGACTGAATTTTTGGGGGAGTCTGGGTTAGGGAGGCAGTCAGTATTCCCATATAGGATTTTTGTATCCTCACAATAGTGTTGCTAGTTTATTGTGAGGTACTATTTTCTCAGGTGTGAATATTATTCATTGGGAACAACTTATGTCTTCCTTGAAATCCTGATGTTTTAAGCTCAGGCTAGCCATTGGATTAAAAGGTTGGGAAAATGCTCTAAATAGCATCCCAAACTTCTATAAACCCTACGGCTTCTGGGGTGTCCAGATGGTGGTTGCAAGGTTGGATAGCAGGATGGTAAGGCTGTCACAGCAGTTGTTTGATCAATATAAGTTTCACAATTTTCATTAACTTCACAAAATCAAATGTCAGGTTTAAATATTGTAATAAGATTGGCACTTTGTCTTGAGGTATTGGTGTTGAACTCACACTCAGTCTTTGGAACAAAACACACATTGGATATAAAAAGTCTGAGAAAACAAAATATTTTTTATTATTTATACATTCTCACTGTATCAGAACTTAAATGCAAGAGTTAGTTTCCACTCAAAAAAATTGGAAAAAAAAATCACAGTATTCATGAAGTATTTAGCAGTGGCTTTTCTGCTGGCTACTGTTGTGTGTCAAACTCTATACATGTTTTCTCCTGTCTTGTCTTTTTTCCTTTAGTTCCAAGAATATTTTTCCTCTTAAAGAGGCAATAGTTTCAATAATATATACATGCCTTTCCCTGTAAATCTCTCTCAGATAGCAAAGGCATAATACCTTTTGTTTCCTGAAGAATGTGAATGTCCTAATTTTTGGTCTTAGCCATGGCAGCACTATTTTACACTAATTCTCTTGAGATCCTCTAGTGACCTCACTTAATAACTAATTTATTCAATGTTCAACAGCCTTGCTTTGCTAAAAGGCTCAGGTATTCTGTAGTAAGCCTACAGGCAGCCACATCTTTATCTGAGGCCAGACCAGAGCTATGACAAGGTGCTCACTCAGCAAGAGTTGAAGAGTAAAGAAAAAGTTCGCCAGAGCTCAGGACTAAAGGACTATCATGTTTCTATATAGGAGCTCTTTCTTGTCTTCACAAATCATTTAAGCAGTAGCTTAAACTTGGCTTCTTAAATGATTATTGGCTCTCATGCTCAGTGCCACTGACTTGGAAGGTACAATCGTCATCTACTCTACAATGCTGATAGTGCCCCTAAGAGCTTGCCCCTGGAACAGCTGCCTTTTTTATTCCATTATAACTACAGCTTTTAAGTGTCTCACCTCCCATTATGCCAGATATCTCTATCTTCTACTAGGAACTCCAGTTATGAGAAATTGCAGATATCAACGCAGAGAATTAAAAGATAGCATATCATCATCATCATCATCACTGCTCTGGAAGGATACATCCTGCAATAAACACTGTATAAAAAGGGCTACTGACCTAAACACCACCAGGTGACCCACACATTCTTGTCCAACTACCAGCTGATCCATAAGTGTTTATGCAAGTGTTGGCTGAGTTATTTCAAGGAGGCATTGCTAATGTAAACAAAGAAAGTCTGGACCATTAGAAAGCAATGTAGGGTTTCCAAAGCCTACTTGATGATAAAATATTCCTGTTTAATAATATAGTATCATTGTTCCTCTTCATATAACTCCATGTTTTAACATAAATACAGGCACCTTACCACCATGGTCCTCAAAACAATGAATGAGGCAACCATATGGATAATAAATTAAAGTTGGGTGTTAACAAAAGTTTGCATTAAACAAAGGAAATACCCTGTTTGACTCATCTGTTGATTTCCCCCAGTAAGGACAGTGAGATCTAGTTAGATCTAATAGAAGGGCAGCCAGTTTGGCAAAAACATGGTTTATGAGCAGGTCACACTCAATAAGAGAGAATAATTATCTCCTCAATAAGACCATTACTTGGCTTTCTTTCACTTGTTAAGGTCATGCTTATGTGGTTTCCACCTTTTCTACATTGGACTTTACTATGACCCAGGAGCCACCCTACAAAATCTTCAACATTATAGGCCTCTTGGTACCCAAACACACACTTATACAGATCTACCATCTGTGTGGCTTCTCTAAAATAAAGTGCCAAAAGATAGACAGCACAATCTTAAGTACAGATGACTATGTCATGTAAATATGCAACTGCATAATGGCTATATACCTGCAGGAGCTTGTCTATCAACAACTGAAATGTTGTAGGGGACCAATGCAACCCAAAAGAGAGCACCTGTCTACTAGAAAAGCCAGCTATTCATTTTCCTCACTGTGAGGAGCACAGCACCCAGAATCTCACTTAGCTGATCAACTCCTTGGATGGACTGGCATTGAATTGGGGATAGATTTTATCTGCCTGCAGTCATTGCAGTCATGTGTGCTCATGTCAGACTTGGTTACAATAGAACTGGAGCATACTTCACTCAGCGTGGGACACATTAATCTCTCACCAGTCCCAGCATTGTGTTTTATTTCATTAAGAACACTCTCATCAGGACCTTCATTTTTTTTTTCACAGGCTTTGTCACAATATCTTGGCTTATTGCACAAGTTTACTCTTGTGAGGAAGAGAAGACATTTTTATTTTCACTGATACTCTTTCATTTAATTTTTAGGTTGACAGAACATTTCTCCTTCTCTTATATCTAGTTTAGAGATGACCCTCACTGCCTGCTCCATATTGCAGTTGTAACCACTACATTTTCCCTATAACATTAGTGTTTTAGAGCATTTTTAATCAATTAATTAATTAATTAATTAATTAATTAATTAATTAATTAATTAATTCAATTATGCTTATTTTTAGGTCAGATCTTCTTGATCACTATTAAGCCTCCTGGTGAAAACATTCATCTCCCACGGTGAGAGCCATACAGCTCATTGTCTTCCTGTGGTTAGACTCTGGTGAGCTGGGAACTGGAAACATCATCCACACATTAGGGATTTATTTATTTATTTAATGTTTGGTAACTGGGCAGGTGGGCAGGCCCAAAGACCCTTTTCACCCACAACCTGTAAGTACAGAAACAAATACGAGCAACATGAATATTCAAGAAGCATACAATACAGATCAAATGCAAATATAATGTTTTAAAGGGTCTTGGAACAAACACATGCTTGGTATAGAGTCTTATGTGCAGACTAACATCTAATGATGGCTTTAAATTTGGCTAGGGTATGGGCTGTAGTTATCTGCTAGAATTATGTAGAATAGCTAATATATAGTGGTGATCCTACCTGACTTAGGTATAGGCCTTATGAGATCCATACTTATCCTTTTAAATGGGATTTCTATAATAGAGGTGCCTGCAGGCTCTTTGTAGAAGACATACCCCTTTGCAATTGCTGCATATATGCCTGACTAAAACAAAATCTATCCAGTAGCTTTTCCTTTTGAAGTTTCTACTCCAAGATGGAAACCAAGATAATGACATGCTAGTTGCTCAGCAGATTCCTATATGGCTAGGATAATAAGACCTGTTTAACATCCTCATCCTTTTCTTTTACGCAGTCTATAAATGAAATACTTGGTTATCCCCAGATAAGGGAAACTAGGAGTTCTATCTGACATCTTAGGTTGTTTTACATAAAGATCAGGGCACACACCCCTTCCTCAATATCCTCATTATAACTGAGTCCAGCATCCTTTCTCAAGTATTTTTTGCAAGTATCCATGATCCTTTTGTTTTCCTCCTTAGAGGGTCTGCAGTGTAAGTTTGGGAAGGGAGCAATTTCCTTGTCACCCATTGTTTACTTCCTGTTTATTCATCTTATTCTATTAGTTCCCAGTTCCTAATGTCCTTTGAAGAAGCAAAATATTTTTCTATTATTAGATTATGCATCAGTAGGGTTAAACTCCTTCACACGGGTTTCCCAGGTTCAGTGTTAAACATGAGTTTGGCAGTAGGGAAGTATGTTCTATGTCCATGTACACAAACTGCAGTTAATTCATTGCTTTAGCCCAAGTAGGTATTCCTTACAAGTCCACTTAGAGACTGAGGGTCACTGTGCTACCAGAATGTAGGAGACCTTTTACAGTCAGCTTTTTTATACACATGTTGAACTTTTTTGTAGTAATACATGGTTCAAAATATTCTGTACGACGTTAGATTCAACCAAACTTTTGTTGGCATATTGACAATATACTCAGTATTGCAAGCATGTTTAACAACTGTTTTTGCACTGCATTACTTATTTTTGTCTTATATATATCTCCACCTTCATACATTTATAAAACTTGGCCTTATTTGTATCTCACTCCTTCCCATGTAGTGGGAGCTCTTCTTCTGGTTCAGCTTTGCAAATGTTCAACTGGTCAGTCTTACTTGTTTTCAGAATGTTTCCCCTTTAAAGGATCAGTCTTAACATTTCTTAGAGTGTGACCACCTGGATTGCTCCACTGTGAAATGCCTTTCCACAAGGGTTATTAGATAATCAAAGCTTAAGAGAGTGGTCTGAGTCACCCAGTTTTGGAACATGTGGTAAATTTTACAAAAAGGTTTCCATGTCCAACAGCTCCTCCATTCAATAAGCCTAGAGCTGCACTGTGGCAGTCACATTCTTGCTTGGTATAGAATTTTCTGTAGCCAGGACTAGATAGGCTGTGTTGGTAAATTGGGTAAAAAAGTTCTTTGCATCAAAATGCTGATGTGCCTTTAATCAAGTGTTTGCCCCCATGGAAAGCTATTGTGTTGGTATCCTTCTCTAACCAGTAGCAAAGCTGGGTGATAAGTCCAAGAACAGCCTCTGAGACTATGCTATGTGAGATACATGTCTATCGAAACTGCCACTCTTCTGAACTCCTTCTTCATTAACTCCATACAGAACTTACTTAAACCCAATGATAACTTTATCTCTGACACCCCCCCTCCTTCCTATTGCACTCCTTTCTCCATTAAATCCATCCCCACTTCAACTATCTGATTGTTTCTCAATAAACCTAAACCCTGTTCTCCCTCCGCTGACAACCTTCCACCTTTCTATCTTAAGTTATCAGCCTCCTCCATTGTCTACCCAGTTTCCATACTCATCAATCATTTTATTAAGGAAAGTCTTGTCCCTACTGTCTGGAAAATATTCTACATTTTGCCCCTGCACAAAGGAGAAAACTCCACTGACCCTTCAAATTTTAGGCCTATTGCAATTCTTTCCCCCTTTCTAAAATTATCGAAAAGTGTATACACAAACAGCTCATTTCTTATCTCACCCTAGAGAACTTCCTCACCCCCACGCAACATGGAGTCAGAACTCATCATAGCACCACTACTGCTCGTATATCTTTTACTCAAGCAATTTCCTCATCTCTTGATAACAAATTAGTCTCCTGCCTGTTCCGCAACCTCTCTAAAGCCCTTGATACTGTATCCCATAAGCTCCTTCTCTCCAAACTAGGTTACATTGACCTCTGTAACTCCTCTCTCAGCTGGTTCTCTAGTTATCTATCTGAACAGCTACAATCTGTTAAATGGCTCTCTTCTACCTCTCCTTCCTTCTCTGTTCAAACCGGAGTGCCACAAAGCTCCATCCTTGGGCCCCTGTTATTTAACATCTTTACTAACAACCTCTACCTTTCCTCCCCTCACTCCACCCTGATTCAATATGCTGATGACTCAAATATCATCTCCACATCTGACAATCTTCTTCACCTACTCACCCCTACTCAAGAATCTTTGCATTCGGCTGAAAAATGGCTGCCTACTAATCAATTACTGCTTAACCCTAACAAAACTAAACTTCTACTCTTCCTGTCTAAATCTCTCCAACATCTCAAAACCTCCTTCTCCATCTCCTCTCTAAATAACACTCCCATAAAAGTTGAATCCCACGCCAAACTCCTCGGAGTTTATGTAGATGATGAACTTACATTTGACATTCACATTAATAACTGTATTAAAAAAAATCACCAAAACTTGGACTACTGTACAGGAACAATAAATTCCTAACTCCAGAATTTAAACTGTTTTCAGCTCAAGCATACATACTCCCCACCCTTCACTGTGCTGCCCCATTATTCACCCAACTCCAAAAGAACCTGACTACCAAGCTTGAACACACCTATAATAAAATAGCTTGATTCGCCAGTAATCTCCTTTTATCAAACACATCACTGCCTTTCTCTAAAAAACTTCACTGGCTTGAACTCCAACACCAAGTCCTCTTGCCACAGCTCCATCTAACCCACTCTGTCCACCATCCCCTTGCTTGTCCATTTCTGACTAATCTTATTTCCCCCTATATCCCTAAATGCAACCTAGGTAGCTCTGACCAACTCCTATTGTGTATCTCCAAACCTAACAAATCCATTGGTAAGATACTTTACAGCCACTCTGACACCTCTGCCTGGAACAAACTTCCTCTACATATACGCACACTTGATAATACCCACAGATTTAAAATAGCATTAAAGGAATTCCTGCATACCTCTAGGATCTGCTCCTGCAATGACCCCACCTGAACATCTTCCCCCTTGCCTCTCTCTCAACTGCTAAGGCCCCATCTTCTTTCTACCTCAACTACCATTGTAATTCATATTTCTGCTCTTACTTCCTTCACCACTAACTTCCCTTAAATCAGTCTCCTCCGCAGCTTCTCCTCTGGTTTCTGAGTCCTCTTATTGCATTACAATGCAAGGACTGTTTTGCTGACTTCTCTTATGACATAAACTGTTTGAAATCCATATTTAGTGTAAAATGTTCCTATGATTTACTTCTATGTATTTTCTTTGTATTATGTATTTTAGTTGCTTTGTATAATGATTAATCACACTTTTCCTTTAATTTTTGTATTATTCACTGTATTGCTAAATTTTGTAATGGAGCTTTTCTCCTTGGGTCTCTTCCGAAAAAGGGCATCTTGCCCAATCAGACAAACCCGGTTAACATATATCAAATAACTAAATAAATAAATAAATAAATAAATAAATAAATATAGTGGCCGACTCAGCTGTTGACCAACTCTCCCTTTTGGCTAACTTCTCAAAACTTGAAAAGAATGTTTCAAATACACCACTCAACTGTTCAGATTATCACAGAATGTCCACATTTTTGCATTATATTTTGGTCTGTTCTTCACAACATTTATGTTTTCTGACAAATCATTAAGTGTTAAAATCAATAAATAATGATAGATATTTTAGATCTAGATTTAATGACCTTCACAAAATGCATGCTAATGCAAAACCTATTCTGTTAACTAAGTTTAAAAGATCAGTATTTAAAATTTGTCTGTATGTACCCCATTATTCTTGACCTTATCCACAACTGTTCTACTAAGAGACTGAGATTATGTGTTATTTCTTTAGTTATGTATTTATTGACATTTGATTACCAAGAAAGTCCGACTGGGTTGAAGCCCATTTTCAGCTGAGGCCCTGATGAGAAAAGCTCCAAAGTATTACAAAAAATTTAAAGAAAAATAATTTTACAGTCTTTAAAAGTAATACAAACATAAAACTACAGTTGAAATAGTTATACCAAATTAGACATAATATGAAAACACTGGTTAAGAATAGATACAAGTTAAATGACAATGATTTAATAGTTAGAGAAATTTTAGCCATTTTATAGAGAAACTAAAGGTAAGTTAGTATAATACAAAATGGAATTGCAATATAATGTGAGAGAAAAGCAGACTTATGGTATTTTAGAGACAAAGCCATGGGAGAGAAATTGATAGATGTAAACAAGTGAGTGAAGAAGGGAGAGTAAGGAGATATAAGTTATAAATACGTATTTGTTCACATTTATGAATATACTTTATCCTGGTATTGAGCAAGAACAAAGCCAGCTTTTGGCAAGGAAGTTTTTCAGAATGGTTTTGAAGGATGGGAGGGAGAGTATTGACCTAATGGATAGAGATATGGAGTTCCAGGCCTTAGCATCATGGTGCAAATACAGACAATGCCCAGAAGATTTGATACGTTTGTGGCTGGTCATGGATCATTATGACTGACTGGGAACATAGTTATGTAGAATGTTATTTAGCGTTGGACAAGCAGAGAGATTCTGGCTAATTTTATAGGTTGCAAGAAGATGTGTATGTTAGTTGATGGAGTACTTCTAACCACTTTAGGCTTTTTAGTGCTATACACTGGTAGATTCTGCAAGGGGCATTTGCTGCAAATTTAGCAACTTTGTTATAGCATTGTTCAAATTTTGATTTTTGTGATGCTTGAAGGTTAGTAGGATGGGAACACCATAAAGAAGTGTAAGGAGGAGATCAGTAGTGGCAAGTGCAGATTTAGTTGTGTCGGTGAGAAAGTTTTTGACTCTATAAAACATCCCTAGTTTTTGATGAACTTTTATTATGCAGTTTTATATATTCAGGTCAAATTTAAGATTATCATCCACTATCATTCCTAATAATTTGCTATGACAACTGACTCTAATGGTTGTATTATCAAGAGCGAGAACTTTAAATGTTGTTTTTTCATGGAAGGGGGGTTTAGGAAGAAAGCAGTTTTTTTGAGGTTGAGGGTTTTAGGGTTAAAGCTTCCAGAGTAATTTTTTGGAATTGTGCCATGTTGTCAGATGTACAAATGAGTGTGGAGGCATCTGTATACTGTATTAGGGAGGCCTGTTGTGTGGCTATGTGGAGGGTGTTAGTTAAAGAGGAGGGGGTCAAGGAGAGAGCCTTGTGGTACACCGGTGTTGACTGAGAGTTATGGAGAGAGGTTGGAATGTCATTTTACTGACTGATACCTATTGGACAGGTAGATTTTGAACCATAGAATGATTGGCTGAGAGAGACCTAATGACATTTGAAGTAGAAGTTTGCTGTGACAAACTGCGTCGAAGGCTTTAGACAAATCTAGAAATAAGGAATAAACTAGTTTCCCGTTATCTCTAGCTTTATTGACAGTATCTATATAGGTTAGAAGTGCAATGTTTAGTACTATGGAAAGGACTGAAGCCATGTTGTGTGGGAATAGGAGTTCTTCCTGCAGTTTAGTATTTCCTGTAAGTACTGGATATCTTATATTATTCTGCATCCTGTGACAGCAGATTGGAGAGTACTGGTCTAAGTTCGGCTACCGAAAAATAAAAAAACGTCAAAGGCGAAAAATCAAACAGAAGACAGGAAAATTGACAATTACCAAACAATGATATCATCGAAAAAAAAAGTCATCAAATGGCCATAGTTGTCCAACAACCAGGAAGTAATGTGATGCATCAGGTAGGTCAAGGGAAACCTTTTAAATTTGTCGTATTATCCACTCTAGTGCGATCTCAGAATTGGTATGTATAGTTAGGGGGGTGTGGGGGTGCAGCCACTCACATTGTGGGGTCTCACCTTGGTTGACTGCGTTTGCAATGTTGGCCTACTATGGCCATTTAATTACTTTTTTTAGATGATGTCATTCTTTGGTAATTGTCGGTTTCACTGTCTTCTGTTTGATATTTCACCATTCTGTTTTTTTATTTTTCAGTAGCCGAACATAGACCCTGGGAGTATAGCTCCATGAAAAACCATTAGAGGAATCCTTCCGAAAGTAAATATTTGTCAAGTCCCTTAACCATTTGGGTCAGTGATTCAGTTTGCTCATGGTAGACCTTTGCCACCTTTAGCATCATAGGCTGGATCTGTTGCAAATTATGAACTAATGTCTAAAGATTTTTTCTGTACTGCAATGACTATTGCACAGTACCCATAGGCATTCCCACATATGGCAAACTGCCAGCATTGTTCACTCCTTCGACAAGGTTGGTACCTACTGTCAGCATATTAGCTCAGAGGACTGAATCGTCACTATAGGGAACAGCACACACTGTACCACTGAAACAACACATTTGAACCTTTATTATTTGCGTCTCTAGCCTTGGTCAAGTGTTAAGTTGATGAAGTCATCATCAAATCCATTACTTTGATGCTGAACTCAGAAATCACTGCTCCCCACAGTGAATCACTGCTTTAGTGCAAATATAGAAACTGCAATGGCAGTGATTCATTTCTATGGGCTTTTCTCTTTTTATTTTATGCAGCTGTACAGCTGTGGAGTGGGTATGCATACATAAGGAGAGTGTAAGGTGAAGACCTTGACATGGAGGTTCAGGAGGACTTATTTACCCCGGAAAAAAAAAAAAAAACTTGTGTATTCCTTAGAATTGAAAGTTTGTCTTGTTGAAGATTTGTGGAATGTAAGAAGAATCTCAAGTAAATGTAGTGGAACTGTAGTTTTACTATTTACACTGCTTATTGCAATCAGAATTTAAACTCAAGAGTTACTTTAACTTCATAAAAAATATTCATGAAGTTTCTGAGTACAGCAATGACTTTTCCTCAGCATATTGCTGAGCTTCAATCTTTTTGCACAAATATGACATACAAGTCTTCCTCTATCTAAGGTTTCTTCATTAAATTCACAATATTTTCTTGTAAAATTGAACTTTTTTTCTGTCTCATATATGGGCTTCTCCCTGTTACTTTCTCATATAACTAAGGCTTAATGTCTTACGTTATTACAGAAATGCACTCATCTAACACTTCACTTCAGCAAAGGCACGGACAGTTTTCTTCTACACAGGTACTTTTATGAGTTCCTCTGGTGAAATGACTTATTTAACCTGTACCACAAAAGCTCTTCAGTGTGTCAGGTCCCATGCCAGTAATTTATACATAGGGTGCATTTTGACTTGCTGTTATCAAACATTCTGCCAATGAACTGCCCTGCTTCACTCTTCTGCCAACAATTATATTGATAGTATTTTAAATAATTGTTTCTACTTGGTGCTGCACTCTCCATACCTCACCAAACCTCTGATTTCTAAATAGTTTAATTCTGTGGTTGCTTTAACAAAAGCACAATGATAGGTAACAACCCCTCAACTACTAGGTAACTTTTCCCTCAGACTTTAACCAAGTCTTTTAACTTTTGTGGTTAAGGTTCTCCTTCACCACTTTAGGGTTCAGTCCTGACCTCTAGTCACCACCCAAGTGGAGCTGCATATTCTGTCAGGGCATCCACTTGCACTGTCAGTGACCCGAGTTCAGAAACAGAGTAACAGTTGAAGCCAGCTCTCCTATACCAGGGGAGAGTGTGGGGGAAACTGTGATACTACTGCCTATGTAGCCACTGGTATAGACAAAGTGAGTCACATATGCCCTATCAAATAATGGGGTTTCAACAACACTGTAACATTATTGCACATACACTGCTCCCACAGATAAGGACCTTGACTGACCATTACTTAGAACTGCTCTTGGTCTCATAGCTCACTTCCCTCCATGGAATCCCTGACTCCCAGGTAACTACAAGTGTGTAATATGAGGTCAACCTTCTGATGATTTGGGAGGCCCATTTGGGAAATGTGAGGATAGGATCGGATTGGATTGGATCACTTGGGGAACTTGGTGTTGGGTGGCTACAGTCATCAAGGGAATATACAAAAGACTAAGCAAGGTTGGGGAAGGGGTATACAAAAGGTTATAAGAAGGACCAATTTAACAATACATTTATTACAAATTGCTTTCATAATGTGACTCTGAGGATATCAGAACAAAGCCCTCTTATTTTGAGGAACCTGACATGCACAAGACTGGATAGTTAGCCTTGGTGGAGGGAAAGAAGATCCATCTTGGCAAGGTTCACTTTTAACCCTCTTATCTACCACAAGTTTTACAGTATCTCATGAATGGAGTACAAATGTTAGTAACTCCTTTACAGATACAAAACATTCATCAGTGTATTTCATCAGTTTCAGTTAATAACACATCCCTAATTGGAGGGGGGGGGGGGTGATATCTCAAAACCTGATGGCCTCTATCAATGTTCTCAATGCCAAGGTGAAATGTATAAGAAAGGGGTGCTCCTCACTTCCTCAACTGAAAGTGAACTTTTAGGATACACAAAGAGCAGGAAGAGGAAATATAGTGTGCTCATCTCATTAAATAAAATACCTGCTTAACCCTCAGGGTACCAGCTCCTTTAGAGAGTAGGACCATTTCAGCTTATTGCATATTTTTATCTGTGCACCTACACTCTATCCCCCATCTTCATTAGCATGCGGTTTACTCAGCTGCATTAAATTCAGATTTATCCAGAGGAGGTCCTGAATTCTTGTCTCTCATGAGGCCTACTTAGTTGCTTATGAATTGCACCGAGTATCTGTTGATAATCACAAATGATGTTTAGTTCACCACAAATCCTTACCTCCAGGATAGCTTTTCTAGTCTGTTAATCTTTACCACATTATCCTGTTCCTGTTTGTCAGCAACTGCAGAATACTTACACCATTTGATGATTAGCTCTGTCTACTGGTTGTCCTGCTCATTAAGCTGGCCTTGTTGACTTTGAGCATATTACCTGTTTCTGCAGCTTTCTAATTCTTCCCATCGGTCATCCCACCATCCTGTGCCAGACAGATCTGAATCACTCAACCATTTGCTTGTGTAAAGTGTTGCCCTGGCCGATTTCCATAATTCCTGAGTGTTCTCAGGATAGGTCATGCATAACCCATGACAAGAAATGCATTTCACAGTCACAGTACAAAAAAATGCAGTCCACTGTCAGCTGACTGCTCACAGACAATGTTGCATGCAATGATGAAAAAAATTGCTTAACATTAGACGTGTGTCATCTGAAAGATTAATTTGTAAAATTTGTGCTGAATTTAGTTGGAATATAATCTCCAATTCCTGCATAAAATTCAAAAAATAAATATTTTCTAAATTTTAATAATTTTGCAAAGCTGGCACTTAATGTAAAAATTAATTTGACACTATATTTGTAAAGCAAAATACTGAACATGTTACAGAATACAGTTTAGTATTTTTTTTTTTTTGGATTCCATATATTTTACCAATCTCCGATTCAATTTGTTGTTGGCATTTTCTATGTGATATTGTTATTCTATGTGATCTAATATGGAGGTAGCCCTAAATGGATAATAAAAGTATTATAACAGAAGGTGAAAGCATATAGGTTTCTTATGTCTGTTTATCCCTATGCAGAAGCAATATACTTGTCGCAATTTGCTGAGAAAGCACAAAACCACAGGCACTAAATTAGTTTACTGCATTGAAGGCAAACCACAAATGGCTGCAGATGCTGTTTATTGTTATTACTTTCTGATTGTGAAAGTGATGCTTCTAGGAAATTGCATATTTACAATGTCAGGGGACAGGTCAAACAACACATTAACCACTCCACCTGAGTCTTGTCTCGGGATATTGTTTTTTTTTTTTTTTGCTCTGAAACTGAGAATGCATTTAAAACACTGAATAACTCAACAGTGTTTTATAGCTATTTTATTTAAAATCTTATCACTTCAGGCATATTTTCTTAAATGTTACTAATTTATCATACTGTTCTGATTTTCTTCTAGAAATTAACTTTTATTAAGCACAACCAAAATGACAGTGATTGCTTAGTAGCAATATCATCCAAAAAATAATAATAAACAGCTGTTTTGTAGAACCCTTCATCATCATTCGAGAAGTTTGAAGCAATGAGCCTTATATCTAGTAAGATTCCCATGTTTTTTTTTTTGATTTACAGTTGAGTTTCTTGGTAACATGCTAAGTTTAGTGATATAATTTTAAATTTATGGTTACTATTGCACAAAATAGCCATTTAATGTGACCTTCAAACATTTTATTCAAAAATTATACTTTAAAAAAATAACTGAGCAATAATGTGTCTTTGTATTTTTCACTTAACTGCTATATTTGATGTGGTTGTCGCTGAATTCAGACCATACTTAAAACAGCACAATGTAAAACTATTTAAAATAACTGTAAGACAGACCTACATAATTTGCATAAAAAGGCTATCAGACATTAACCCAAATGTAACAGATGCTAATTTTTGCTTTATCATCTGCCATGAGTATATTTTAATGATGAATTCTGCCAAGGACAGATTTTCAGGCATGACACTGGTTGAAGGGTGGTCACGGTGGTGCAGTGGTTAGCGTTGCCGCCTCACAGCAAGAGGTTCTCCAGTTCCATCCTTGGCTGGGGTGCCTTCTGTGCAGAGTCTGCATGTCCTCCCTGTGGTTGCATGGGTTGCCTCCGGGTGCTCCGGTTTCCTCCCACATCCCAAAGACATGCTGTAGGTGGATTGGACACTCTAAACTGGTCCTAGGTGTGAGTGTGTGTGCCTTCTGTGGAAGGTTGGGCACCGGGCTGGCAATGACACCGTAAAACTCCACTGCCAATCATGAGCAGACAGGTGATCTGCTGTGGTAGCCCCTAACCAGGAAAAAGCTGAAAGAAGAAGACACTGGTTGAATTAATGTGGTAAAGGGAAGAATATGGGACAATAGGAGACATAGATGAGTGGTGTATAAATGCCAGTTTAATAGGTAAAAATACAGACTAAAATAATAATGAAACTATACGAATGTGAAGAAGAACAAGAAATAAATAGCATGACTGCTCATCTTAACAGGATGAGTGGTACAAACCATGGCTAAAATGCAAATAACTTTAATGATTTTTGATGATGGGGTACATTTAAAGTAGAATTCATTACACAGTTCTGACACATATGTAACCAAAACAATGAGCCTGCCCTTGCACTAGCTAGGTTCACTTCGCAATGATGAGTAGATACCAGTATCAAGCTATTATTCCAAAAGGACAAGGTTTAATAAATAAGTGTTTAATGTTCATAGGTTAGGTTATCTAGGTTCATAGGTTTCGAGGGTTGCATTTGGCTCAGCTCATTGCTCAGTTTGTGGCTTCCCCTGGCTTTTTTTATGATGGGGACCTGCCTTTTATTACCATTCTGTACTGTATTATGAGGCTGTTCCTGGGGCTGACATGGACTATCCCATTTATCTTCATTATATCTGATGGTCCCTCCCATCTGAGGGTGCAGTTTGAACAAGGCCCCTCACCATCTTCTTGGACAGTGATTAGGGAGTTTTCAGTTGATGAATCTATCCCTTGATGAATTAGCACTCCCTATTCTATAAGTTTAAGGTATAAGGTTTCGTGTGCCTCTTTTTTTATTTCTATGGGATGGAGATTGATTAGGTATGAAATCATGGCATGACATTGGCTTTTTTTTGGCTAGGCATTATATGTCAGGCAATTTTCTGAGCTACCGCAAATAGAGCTGGAGTTCTTTGGGAGCAGATTAGGACAGATTTTAGGACAGATTTTTTTTTTTTTGAGGAACTTTCTTGCTTTTTTGTGGGCTGCTCCAGTCGGGTCAGATACTGGGTCAGATACATTTGGAATCAATGATCACTCATTGTATTGATGAGATTGATGGAGATAAAGGAGTGAGATGACCTTGATGAATGATAAGAAATCCCTTCATGATGGTGGGATAAAGTGGGTACATGTAGGAGGACTACCTAACTAATGACAGACTACTATCAATCTGGGTCCCAAGGGTCCTCCCCAACCCTGTCAACAGGTTACTTGTTCTGTGCTTGCATTTGCACCTGCCTTTTATTAGGTAGGTAGGTTTAAGGGTATTTTTTATTTATTTTTTTATGCATTGCATTTGGGTCTGGGGCCTTGGCCCCAGTTATCTGCACCTGTCTTCTGCTTCTGAAGAAGGTCTGTGATGTGTATCTGTGTTCTACTCTTTACTAGTTTGCAGTGCAGTCATCTGCAAACTTTGTCCTGCATAACCTCCTTTTTTGTTGTACTTGTAGATGAAAAATAGTGTACAACAAGAGGAGCCCACACCTGGGGATGACACCACTTGACAGACAGCTTGAGTCTGACATGGCGCCAGCAACTCTGACCCCTGTGGTTCTGTCACTCAGCCAGTTTGCAACCCATCTTGTAATGTGGGTTAACGTTTTTTTTGAGAGTTTTTTCAATGATATTCGGGGGGTTGTATATAAGGCCTTAGCCAGATCGAGGTAGGCTGTATGGACTGCCTTTCCTGCTTCAATGCTTTGGTTCTGTTTTCAAAAAGTCAACCAAGTTTAAAAGGCATGATCTGCCTTTTGACAAAGCCAAACCAAGTTGGAAATTCCTCTGTATTTATCTGTTATTTATGTTATTATTTATGAGGTCCATTATGATCCAGATTTGCAGATAAATGATAAGGCTTTTCCAGGGTCTGTGGAGGCACCGTGGAGGCACCGCTTTGTGGGACCACAGTTGCAGTGCCACACTCCCCACGTATCATGATCCAGAGGTAAAGACTTTTGCTGTCCTAGCTGTGGGTTTAATTGGGTTTCATTCATTGATGAGCACACACACACGGGACACCACTGGTCCCATGGATGCTGTGCTGTGTTTTTGCTTTTGGAGAGAGAGCAGTTCACTGGGCTGGAGATGTTTGGGGGGCTGCACTCATTTGGTATAGATTGCACTTTCATCCAGTAAACACAAAAAGAACTTCATCAGGACAAATAAACACATTCGAACCAGGCACTTATATAAAAATAAAAGATCATGTGACCAATTAATGATAAGGAATTAAAATATATCAAAACCAATTGTGTAAAAATCACATTTTAAATGCATTTTAAAAGGGTCTATATTATATATTCGAACTTTCGAAACTTCGACTCCCATATTTTCAGCAACATTTGGTCGAAGTTTGAAAGATCAAATATATAATAAAAAAAAAAAAAAAAAAACTTACCTTAACGGTGTGAGCAGCTGGCAAGCCCCCCTGCACCCCCATACCCCCTACTTAAATATACCAACTCCGAGACCACACTTCAGTGCAGAAAAGGGAAATTCTCCCATTCTGCACCGTACGGCGCCGTTACGTTTAACCTTTGAACTCTTGAAATGTCGATCATATGATGTTGACCATATGACATTCGACATTTCAAGCATTCAGTGTTCTAACAGGAACCCTTTTAAAATGTGTCTGTGTCATCCAGGGCATTTTAGCAACCATAAATGTCATAAATATGTGTGCACCAATTAAAACACTTAACATGATCATAGCTTAGCTGCATGTAGTTTCAAAGCACTACTCAAAGACAAAGCAGCATTCATATCAGGGTTTACACAGGCATTTAAATGTAATTGCCACAGCAGCTCCCTGTATTTGAGTCTAAACTCCTAGGTACCACTCTCTTGGATTAATTAAAACCCTTCCTATCACAAAAAAGTTAAACTTAATATTTCTTTACACATCAAATTGTGGTTATACAATGCATAATTAGTTTTGAGGTTCATAATATTATAATAATGTTCATAAATCCTCTTTTTAATGCATGTTCTGTTTTCCCAACATAATATGAGTGGCAATAATCACAAAATGCTAGGTACACCATCTCCAAAGTGTTGCAATCACAATTAATGTTCAGTTGGACCCAGCATCATATGTTTTGAGCAATGGCCCTCAAAAATATATTTGCAGCTATAAGTAGCCCCACATTTTTCTTTTTCATATTTATCCTATTGTATCCCCTATTATTGCATCCTTGTTCAGATGGTCTTATGTACACCTTTCAAATGAAGTGTTTCAGAGGGCTATTTTTACATTCTGTCATTATATGTGGTTTCTGCCTGGGGGTTTTCCTGACATCTGCTTAAATGGTGTGGTGAAATAAATGCCCATAATACATGTCCACTATGTTCTCATAATAATGGAAGCAAAAAAAAAAACTCAGCAGGTGAAATATTTTTTTTACTGCATACAGGGTACAGTTAAAATTTCATGTAGTAACAAAGGCAATACGCAGCCATGTAAATCAGGATTGCTATGCAGTGCAATCTTTGGTGGAAGAAACAAGAAAAATGACAGTATTTTATGACTTTGTGTCTCTTTGTATGCAAGACACTGTAGTCAATGGGTGTGGCAATTTCAATGATCAGTGCTACTTTTGTTTTCGTTTCTTGGACCACTATATCCAGTTTTCTAGCATCTATTTTTTGAACTGTTGGTATTGGGTGATCCCATGTGATGTAGACTTCATCATTTTATATGATGCTTTGTGACTTATGTTTCCAGTGTTTTTCAACCACATCAATACCATAATGCTTGCACAATCCCCAGTGCAACAGTTTCGCCACATTATTATGCCTTTCAGTATACAGTCCTTCTGTCATTAGTGTGTTGCAACCAGTAACAAAGTGTGTGACTGTTTCCAGTTCGGTTTTACAAAACCTACATTTGTCTGTTTCTCCCACGTTCAATGGACTTTGTAAACCAGAATGTACACAGCCCACTATCTTTGGCTGCCAATATTAACCTTTCATTTCTTGGTTTGAATTCACCTCCTCTTAACCATTCCTGCATTTGTTCTTGATCAACATGAGGTTCTTCCAGAAGTTTTCTATACTTGCAACTATATTTATGCTTTTTCCACATTTATTGTCTTTTCTTCTGGTCCTTCACCTTATAATCTTTCTTTTGTTTTTTGGCACATTCAGTTGCTACCTCATTTTTATCTACTTCTGGTTTGATTTCCATTCCTGCTTGATGCCAATATGCTTCTGCTAGATTAAACACAGAAGTCATCTTAAGTTTATTCTCCTCATGTTTCAAAACTTTCACTACATCTGGATCTTGTAAGGTCAGTAGATATGTGTGGAGTCCCACAATTGTAGATCTATACATGTAATCAATTTCAAGGAGGTCCATCCCTCCTTCGGAATGGGGAATATGTAATCTTGGTATGCACTGATTTTATAAATCATTTGGTGAGCATGAAGCATCCTTCTTGTTTTAATATCTAATCTATCCAGCATGTTTTAAGACCAATCAATCACTCCCAAACTGTAAGTTAGTACAGGAAGAGCAAATTGGTTTATAGCTTGGGTTTTGTTCCTAGATGTCAACGCTGTTTTCAGGATTAATTTACATCTTCTAAAATATTCCTTACTGAGTTTTATTCACATTTGTTCATGTTTTATTGTTGATCCTTCAACAATTCTCAATTCTCTTGGACATTCAAAGTTTAAATCATCAACAAAGAGAAGATGATTAGCTTCAAAGTTTGTTTCTGTTAACAGCACAGCTTACTTGTGTAGGGGCAGGTAAAGAGACATGAACAGAGAGAGAGTCAACCTGGAAGACCCCTTTTTTTTTAGGATCCAAATAGAATAAATTGCTTGAATTCATGAAGCTTCATTAAACTGCCTGTCCAATGTAACAGAGTAGCCAACAGAAATATCCCTTTGTCATTTTTTTTTTGAAATAATTTTTATTGAAATTTTAAATTTTAATTAATAATTTGCCTTTAGTGATAATACAGCATAATTTGCTTCAATTAATTTAATTTACTTAGGTTCTTTCCTATTCCTTTTATAATCTTTCATTTATTTACTTATTCAATCCATGCCATTTTAGTATTCTTCCCTTTCTTGCCCTTTCTTCTTGACTTTATTTAACAACCATGACTTTCTTTTTCCTGTGTGACTTATTTTTCTCAAAACTGAAGTTTTCTTTTTGGTCTACAATTTTGAACTGGGTTACAGTTTCTAAATATAATAAGTAAAAGTCATCAGAACCTGTCATATTGGTCTATTTGTTTCTGGTCAGGGTGCACATATAATTTGTTAAACAAATTTTGCAGTCTTCTATGCAAAGATAAGTTTACTGTTTTTTGTGTTAATTTTACTGTTCATTATTATAATTTGTTATTTCTTGCTTTTCAGTTTCTTTGCATACATAGGAATTAGTTCAACTCTGTTTGCACATCCCATTTTTTTATTTTTCTGCTTAATTTCTTTTTCTTTAAAGTTCTTATTCTTTCTCTCATTTTGTTTCATTATCTCTTTTGGTTTCTTTTCTCTTTCTCTTTCTTTTATCTTTTTTTTTCCTTTTTTTCTTTCTTTACCTTGTTTCCTTTTCTTCTTTATCTTTCTTTCAATTTCTTTTTCTTTTTTTTTCTTTTTTTTTTTTATATTTCTTTCTATTTTTCTTATTTTATTATTTATTTTTTGCTTTTTTTTTTCTTTTTTTAATTTTTTTTTTTTTTATTTTTTGCCTTTTGCTATATCTGCATTTTTTTTCTTTTTTCTATTTTTTTTTTTTTTTTTCTTTTTCTCTTAGTATTTTGTTTTTGAGTTTTCTTTCTTTCTTCTATCTTCTTCTTTTTCTTCTTCTCCTTTCTACTTCTTTCTTTTCTTTATTTTATTATTCTATTTCTCCCTTCCTTTCTCTCTATTCTCCATTTTCTTTGTCTTAATTGCTTGTTCCCTTGTTTTCCCATTTCCCCATTTATCATTATTGCACAGTAATATATTTTGCTTTATTATAATATATTGCATGGATCTCTATGTACAGTTCTGATTACTGTGTTCATTTGTTTTACTTTGTTTTATCATTTGTCTGCATTTGTTCTTCCTTGTGGTTCTGTTTTTGTGTTTTATTTTGTTTTATCAATCTTCTTCATTTCAATCATTTTCTTTCCTCAGCTTATTTTCTTCTCTTAAGATATTTATTCTTTTTTTTTTATTTTCCATAAAAATATTTTTAGCCATTTCCTGTGACATCTTCCCATCACTTCTTCTTTGTTCTCTTCTGCATTAAAAAGTTGTTTGTCTTCCTCCTTCTCTCCATTACTTCTCCTCAATCACAACTCAACACCACACTTTCTTACCTCTCAACATTACCTCAATGCCCTTTAAAACATTCTGCTAATATCACCTAACTAATCCAACCACTACCTTTCTTTCCCTTCCAACCCTACCAACCCCCACTCTACCTTCACCCACCCCATTTCCCTCCACTAACTACCTTGATTATAACTATCTATCATTAGGGAACTTCTCATTGTTATTATTACTTGTGTACTAAGATTACTTCATTTGTAAGAATTTGTTATTTCTACTTCTGTGTACTTGTGTTGTAATAGATGTTGTGTCTAATTTAATACTAATTAAATATGTAGGTGTAATGTAATCCAAATGTATATAATTTTATTTTATTTAACTGTACTCCCTTTCTCCCCCGGCCTCCGCTGAAATTGGACCCGGACCCGGACCCTCCGGACCTCAAAATAAATAAATAAAAATAATCAAAAATCATCATCCCCATCAAAATGAAAAATATCCTGTGTCAATTATCATCACCCTCAACATTGACTGCATCAGAGTTTCCACAGTTTCCTCCTTTCTTTCTCTGTTCTCTTCTGTTCTGTCAGTTTTTCTAGTTTGTCGTGGAAGGCTCCAAGCTTCAAGTGAATGTTTATTCTAGTTTCTGTTTCCTGTGTTTCCACTCTTTCTATTCTTCCTGACCAGTTGTTTTTTGTTCATTGATCTGTTGTTTCTTTCTGGATCTTTTCTTTTCTGAATTCCTATATTTGCAGGTTTCATTTGATCCTTGATCTCAGTTTCTTTTTTTTAACTTTAATTCTATTTTTCTACTTCTTTAACTTTTTTCTTTTTTTATTTTTTTATTTTTGTATTTTAAAGTTTCTCTTTTTCTTTATCTCTTTTTTTTTATTTATCTGGATTCCTTTGTCTTTTTTTCTTTTTTAATTTCTTTTTTGCTGCTTTTCTTATATATTACCATATATTATCTCTTTTTCTTCTTTTTTTCTTTTCCATGTTCATTTTTCTTTCTCCTGATCTTCCCTGCTTCTCCTTCTCTTGAAGACTACTTCCATCATGTTTGTAAACTTGTTCATCATGTTGTACCTTAATCATTATCCTTTCATTTTGCCCACTTCATAACTTCAACTTCTATTTTTTAACTACTTTTTACTTTATCTTTTCTCATTATTCCTTCTTCTTATTGATATTATTCTTGTTATATTTATCATACCTGTTTTGCTTTTGCCTATATTTCTCTTCAAATAAATATATATTAATATATTGATATTTTTCCTTTGCATATATATTGCACCATATCATATTTCTCTTTTTTCCCATGTCCATATTCTTTTTTTTTCTTTTCAAATTTTTCAAAAATTTTGTTGTTTATTTTTTTTATTTTTTGTCTTCTTTTTCTTCTTTTTTTCCAAATTTTTTTGATCTATATTTTATTTACTATTTCAAAAAATGAAAATCTAAACAAATTTTCAAATTTGAATTTTCTGACTGTTTTTCTTTCCTTTGGATCTTTCTTTTTCTTTTCTTTCTCTCTCTTCTTTTTCTTATATCCTATATCTATATAATCTATCTGGGAATTTGCATAGTAACAACACAACATAATTTCTTTCTTATCCTCATAGTCCACTCTTATATTGTATATTATGGCCTATTTTTTTTTGTTTTTTTGGACTGCTACTTCCTTCTACAACAGGGGTGGGGGGTGTCCTCCCCCTGGGCCTCGCCTGCCTCCATTGTAGGAATGTTTCTGTATTTTGAAGATTCTACACTGCCATTTTTTCCAGTCCTGGCACCAGTGCGCCTACCAGGATTGGGCACTTTTTTATCCTGGGTCTTGTGCGCCCAGCTATCTTTTTTGCTTTTGACTTACTTCTGTCCATGATATATGCTATATAAATACAGTCTATATATGAGTGTCACGTTGGTGAGATTTTGTGAAAAACAGGGTCCACTTCATGAAGGTACTCACCAAGACTTGAGGATGAATTCAATTTCAGCACTACTCCTCTCCTTTGCTTGCTGACATTTTCTCTCTCCATTCGAACTGCATATATATGTACATATATAGACAGGCTGATGTTTTGTTAGATATTATTTGTTAGTAGTCAAATGAAGTGCATTAGTCTCTATAGTTAACAAAGTCAACAAAAATACAGTCCTAGACTGCCACTGAATTACAACATAAAATAATTTTGAAAAAGCTAGCAATTTTTAATTGCCTGACTAGAATAGCACAGCAGAGAAACAGTTCACATTCCAGCCTTTAGATGTTTGATTCTTGTCTGCAGTACCTTTCATCACTAATGCCTTCTAGCACTAATAACCCTCTGTTTGACTTTGGAGGTCTGTCACATTTCTTGCAAAGCTGAAACATGTTGTTAAATAATGTTTGTTTGCTTTAGGGAAAGCAGGGCAGGAGCTGGTTGATGAAGCACATTCCCAAGTGTTTTTATGCCTTTTAAAGTTGTTAATGGCATATTTTATTCAGGTAGCTTTTATTTTATTTTATGCTATTTAAGAATAACAGAAACATCTGAGACATTACTTCTCCTTATTTGTCTAATATACATTTTCACTATAGTTTAGCCCTGATGTAAAGGGTAGGAATACATTTTTTGCCATCAGCACTGTTCACTCTAAGCCACACCTGACAAGACTTCCTCTGATCACAATAGCTGAGTCGCAGCACACTCTTGCTCTTTCATTCATATTCTAATACCTGTTTTATTTAATTACTCTAATGAGCTCTAGCCATTGTGTAAACCATTGTACAAATAGTGATATGTCATGCTATCTCTTGTGAAAGCATAAATACACTAGTGCATGTGTTGTTGAAGCCCTGATTGTTGCATCATATCAGTGGACCAATTTGCATACAGACATGTAAACTAATGTTAAACAACTAGAAATATATTACAATGTGATAACTATTTAATAATTACATCAATCTTCTATACCATGTAGTTCTACAAATGCAATTATAATGCCTGACTATCAGGGGTGTCCTCAGACTTACTTGAGATCATTTATTTCATTACTGTGAGAGAAGAACAAAGGAAGCCGTGATGGTACAGTGGTAGCGTTGTTGCCTCACAGCAAGACATTCTCCTGTTCAATTCACGGCTGGAGTGCCTTCTGTGTGGAGTCTGCATGTCCTCCCTGTGGTTGAGTGGCCTCCGAAAGACATGCATGAATGGGCATGCCTTCGCTGAAGGTTGGGCGTTGGGCTGACAACTCAGCACCATAGAAAAATTTACTGCCAATCATTACCGGACCGGAGTTCCGCTGTGGCGACCCCTAACCGGAAAAAGACAAAAAGACAAACAAACAACAAAAAACTATGAGAGAAGAACAAATAGGTTAATTTATGTTATAATTCTCATTATTAGATATCCACAACAGAAAGGATGGATAGAATTCCTTTTTCTAACCGACCTTATATCTGTGATTGCTGATGGAAATTAATAGCTTTCTCGTCTTCTTCTTCTCTTTCAGCTGTTCCCGTTAGGGGTTGCCACGGCGGATCATCTGTTTCCAGTTCTTCCTGTCCTTTGAATATCACTCTGTCACACCAACCACCTGAATGGCCTCTCTCACCACATGAATAAACCTTATCTTAGGCCTTCCTCTTTTCCTCTTACCTGGCAGCTCCATCCGTAGCATCCTTTTCCCAATATACCCAGCATCCCTCCTCAATACATGTCCAAACCAACGCAATCTTGCCTCTCTGACTTTGTCTCCAAACTGTCCAACCTGAGTTGACCCTCTAATATACTGATTCCTAATCCTGCCCATCCTTGTCGCACCCAGTGCAAATCTTAACATCTTTAACTCTGCCACTTCCAGCTCTGACTCCTGCCTTTTTGTCAATGCCACCATCTCCAACCCATATAACATAGCTGGTCTCACTACCCTCTTGTAGACCTTCCCTTTCAATCTTACTGGTACCCATCTGTCACAAATCACGCCTGACACTCTTCTCCACCCATTCCACCCTGCCTGTATTCTCTGCAATAATACCAATTTTAACTGTTTTAGACAGTACAGTCAGTAATGAGTAATAGCTGCTAACTGAAAATGTTTTATATGGATCATCATATATTTTAACTTATTTTATAGAATTAGTACCTTTTCAAATGCCTCCAGTGGTATACTTTTTATATCAATGTTAGATTTCATAAGAAAAGCCATATTTTACTGCCAAAACAGAAGCTTGTTGTTACAGAAATTATTTATTTATTTATTTTTTATTTTTTTTTTGTTGTTGTTGACCAGGATTATTTGACTAGACAAGGAACCCCCCCAGTGGAAATCCAGGCAGAAAATCTCTAAACAATGAGAATATAAATACATATATAATGCTCTAACACACAGAGTAGTAAGGAAAAGACTACAATACCGAGACAATGTACAATAATAGTCAAATATGGAGGGTTCCAATGAAACACTATATTAAAAAGAGAAACCACACTGAGTGATTATCTACTACATAGAATTCTAAGGAAAATAACTCTTTGTATGTGTTTCTTTTATTTCATGTCATATTGGGGTGTTTCAGATTCAGAATCATGTCTTCTACTAAAATTAGAGGAAAGTAAGAAAATATTACTAGTCTTAAGATCACAGTGATTTATTTAGTTACTTATTTACTTGCTTTCTTACTTATGCACTTACCTAAATATTGTTGGACGCAGCTACTCAGATAAGGATTGCCTTGCTTAAAGAAGGACAGGTGGTTAACTAATTATTTGCTAGCATACATTGTCTATTTATAGCTAAGTCAGGAGATCTCATTTGGATGGTCTAAGTAACTAAATAACAAACTAGAATGATTGCATCATCGAAAGGGCTAAAGCATAAAATGGATAGCTATGCCTTTTATGTCCCTAATGTGTGCAATAAAAAAGCTTAAGTGCACACTAGAATATTTGATACCCCTTTAAAATGTCTGTAAATAGGGTTGTTAAGGAGGAAAACTAGACTGTAAGATCTTAATGTTAATTAAACTTATACAATGCCTGCTGAGTAGTGGGTTCAGATGTTGTCGTTTTCTGTCTGTCTGTCTGTCACAGCACAATGTGGCAGCATCATTAAAAAACTGAAATGCTTTCTAATATGTTTCTTATACTTGTTTATCCTATCTGGATCAACTGTCAGCCATAGATATAGTTTGTCTCTTAATGTTGTGGTAAATATAAGAAAGACTGAAAATAGCAACATGAGGCACCTAATTTGTAGTGTGCATAATTCTGTGTTTTAATAGGCCATTGCAACCTATTTGCTGTTGTTCTGATTTTTTTTGTGTTTGTTTAGGAACAGTACAAGGATCTGAGTCATTAGTTTATTCCCTAATCACTCATTTTGTAGCACACAATTTTTCACAAGGATTTTTGCCCTACTACAAGGATACTTTTTATATTTTTGAATATTTTGAAAGTCACTGCTAAATTTGTGTCTAAGCAGCCAATTTCACTGCTGTATACAAGTTTTGAAGGTCAACTGTGCATAAATCACAGGGGAAAGTAGTAATTCTTGAGCATCAAAGTTGCTTCCTGAGGGGGCAGAGCCTAGATGGCCAACTGAGAGCAGTGAATTTTGAGAGCTCCATAAACTAGTACAATAATATAAGACAATGTTATTATTTTCAAGTTAAAAACACCAGAAATCTATAGATAAACTACTAAAGTATATAAATATCAATTTTGGTGGAGCTATACAAAAATTTTGCTGTCAAGTAACTTGGAGATATATTGAGTCACTGAATATGAACAACTCAAGGAATTCTCATCCAGATGTTGCTTTGAAAAAATAACTGAAATTGATGACATCTACCTTACAGGAACTATCTTTGAAGATGGATGGCTTTAAAAATGACTCAGAAAACCTCAAATTAAATTCTCAAAAACAGACTGATACTCTTAAGGAACAATTACAGCAACACCATACAAAAATAACAAATATAGAGACTTCTCTAAATGACATTGAAGGGAGACTCAAAGAGGAAGAATTCCAAAAAGAATTTCTGCTTAAACAGAATACATGGCTGCTTAACAAAATAGATGACTTAGAAAACAGGGAAAGGAGAAACAACATAAGGATCTTTGGTCTGCCTGAAGACAGTGAAGGAGAAGACATTATTTCATTCTTAATAACCTGGATTCCTGAAATTTTAGACTTGAAAGAGGGACTTTCATTTTGAATTGAAAGGGTGCATAGAGCACTGAGGAAACCTGCTTCTAACTCAACAAATACTCCACCTAGAGTCATGGTTATAAAATGTATTTCATTTCTGGACAAGGAACTAATATTAACATCTGCTTGGAGAAAATCACCCTTAAAATACAATCAAAGCCCGATAATGTTTGACAATGATTATTCTTCCAGAATATTAGAACAAAGGAAAAAAGTCTGGCCAATAATAAATCTGTTGAAATAAAACAACATTAAAGCACAGCTGGCCTTTCCAGCCAAGATAAAAAATACTTTTTGCCAGTGAGATGAGAACCTTTAATGACTTAGAATAAGCTACTATATTCATCAAAAACAACAACATAGTGTCTATGCCAGAAGAAATGGAATAGATGGCCCCTACTCTTAATAGAATAAAAGAAACAAATCCTTGAACTGATGCTAGAAAGAAGAAACAAAAATCTGATTCCAAGATAGCTGTCCCAAAAAATAACTCTTACAACTACATCTCTCAAAGTATCAACTGATATGGTACATCACTTGTCATCTGTTCTTATTTTTAAAAAGGGAGGATTTCTTAAACAACTGAGAAGCAGTAATGATTTATTCAGAATGTTCAAAGAGTCCAATAATTCTTCACAAACAAAGGTAGGTCAAGATGGGTTACTATTTACATTATATATAAGCCAAACAAAGCAAAATATAATATAAACATAAATGTTTTTATTCCCCTACTTGAACTCAATGACTACTTTTGTTCATTTTTCATTGATTTGACTTATAATAATTTAAATAATTAAGTAATTCAACAAGGTACCATTCATCAACGTGAAGACTCAAATGTAACAAATTGACATCATATATAATAGCAGTAACAGTAGAGTGTTTTAAAAAATGCTGTCATGGAGACTAATACCTTCTTCAGTTAAAGTATGATTTAGAAATGTCATGTATATCCTGGTTTAATAATAGTAGCAAGCTCTTAGTACAAATGCCATCATCTAAATATACTTAATATCAATTATGGCAGGTATCACAGCACTGTTTGATCAATCCTGATATAGTGTGCATGGATGTAGCTGTGTCTGGCAGCTAGTACAAATGTCATTATTATTCTGTCTAAACATAGCTAATATCAATTATGGCAGGCATCATAACTTCGAGTGTTGTTTGATTAAGCCTGACATGGTGTGTATGGATGCAGCTGTATCTGGCAGCTGTTGTATGTTGCTGTTTTCATCCATGGGAAGCTATTGGTTGCAGCTTGTGATCAAGGTTTACTGATGCTTGTGTATTAGGGAGAGATATTTGGTGTATTAGCCTGGATCCAGGGGAAGGGGGTGGATAAAACAGTGATTTGGGATATTTTGGCAGAGAATAGTTTATTTATACATCTGCTGAGTGAGAGATGGGAAGGTTGGACGAATGTGTTATCTCTTGTTGTGGTGGCTTGTTGGGAGGGGTTTTTTTTTATCTGTTTGCTCTCTGTTTTTTTCCTGGCTGCTGCCTTGCTGTAAGGGAGGGAATTTAAGCTTGAAGTTGCAGTGAAGTGAAGCTTTGCCTCAGGTGCATCATGAGCCTCTGGTATGTAGTACACAGACACACTAACAGAAACAGATGCTCCCAGGTTGCTATGGCAATGGAGACAGAGTGACGATAATGCTTAACAGCTCTGTGGAGCCTTTCGAGATGATTCTCGGCAATGAAGTTTTTGGTTTAAAAAAATATTATAAAACAGCTGTTTTAAACCACATATACACATATTGATGGTCCCCCAACAATTTTTAGCTCATTAAGTTGATTCTTGATAAAAAAAATAAATAAATAAATAATAAGTGCAATTTTATATTTAAAATATATTTTGGTCTAAATGCATTAAGGACTTACACAAGAGTGGAAGTCTGAGTTCTTGTGAAAGACTTAGAGCACTTGGTCTTGTGCAGTACCCTTTGCAGTGGTCTGGGAAGTGAGCTTGCTTGGACATGTTGGGCATATGGGGATAGCTGATTCTAGGGGTGTTTGGGGTTTCTGGAAAGTGCTAGAGAGTCATCAGATTTCCTTTGTGGAAATATCTGTGGGAAGGGAAGGTGTATTGAGTGGTTCACTGGCAGACTGACCACTGCATAGAAGAGGCTGGTAAAATGGAACAGGGCAAATATTGGTTTGGATATTTTACGAAAAGCCTAGAAACACACCACATGAACACCAAAACTGGATGGGCATTGTTGCCCATGCTTGAAGGACTGATATGTGTGCATGTAAGGATGGAAATATACTTATAACAAATAAGAAACTAGAAGGGTCTCATAATTTAAAGTCTATGGACTGTATAAACATTCTTGGAAGGAGCTAATAATAAGAATAAGCATTACAGCTTTTGGTCTCTCAAATAACTAAGCAACAGCAAAAAAAAAAAAAAACATACAATAGTTATATAATGTATGATTTTAGTAAATCTAGACATCAAATAAATAATCATCATATAAGATGAAGCAGTCTGCTGAATTTAGATATTAAAGACAGGATTTAATAACATGGGCTTGTGTATAATAACACTACTGTCTTAACTTGTCATACATGACATACACTACATTGAACATCAAGGGGAAGCATGATGATTTTCTTATATAAGTAAAAATGCATAACAAGTCACGTAATTGTTTTAACTTGAATTGGAGTTTTTGTAACTCATCTTGACCATATATAACACTTAGGCGGTTACCAAGGTACTAATGTTTTATACATGACATCAAACTGACAAAGTTGCTCAAGAGAAACAATAGAAGCCTGAAATTGAAAAGTCACAGAATGTAACAGTCATATTCTGAACAAATAGTATTAAATTGACAATAGACACTCATTTTAATAACATGGGCTTGTGTATAATAACACTACTGTTTTAACTTGTCATAAATGACATACACTATATTGAACATCAAGGGGAAGCATGATGATTTTCTCATATAAGTAAATGTGCATAACAAGTCATATAATTGCTTTAACTTGAATTGTGGTTTTGTAACCCATCTTGACCATACATAATACTTAAGCAGTTACCAAGGTAACTAATGTTTTATACATGACATCAAACTGACAAAGTTGTTCAAGGGAAACAATAGAAGCCTGAACTAGAAATGTCACAGAATGTAATAATCACATTCTGAGCAAATTGTATTAAACTGACAATAATAACTTGGTTTAACCTTTTCTGATTATACAAAATAAAATGTTGCCATTTAAATCTTTCAGTATATGTCATAAAATGGCAAATTATGAATATGGAAAGGGAACTTGTAATCATTAACCACAATAATTGAATTTGCTGTTTTTAATCCATAAGTTCACTCATTTCATAATAAGAAATGACAGATATGAAAATCCTTATGTGTAGGAAATAGGATGAAGAGGGTTGCACTGATAATTAAAATGCACTAGCTTTCGTTGATGTTCACATAAAACAAACATGATGCTTTAAGTTAGCAACAAACAAAGTGGTTACTTAAATGCTGGCAAACAATGAAATATAACTTCTGATATATCCAGTAAAACACATTGTATTATAAACATTAGGCATAAATAGTATTACCATCTATTTATATTAAGTAATAAGTTTTGAAAGACTTCATCAATAAGGGTGAATATGTTAAATGATTGTGTGCTATAATCTTTTAGTGAGGTTTTATATATGATACATCCTACTTTACTATGATTGAATTGTTGTCATCTATCTTTCATGTAAATAATTGCTTATACAATAAGTAGACATTTATATCGTATTAGAATTATGCCTAATCTACAATAGTACTATATATGTTCAAAATAATATAAATATTACTTATTCCTATTAAAAATATTCTCCATATGATAATTCAATTTATGGAGCTCAGCTGGTCTGGAATGTCAAGGTATGAGTGATAATCTGATGGACTTAGGCTTATCCATCAGATTAAGAATGTTTTTTATTCCATGGCTAGTGTGGATGTTAGTTTTGTTAACATTTATTCATTTAAATTTGTTATTTCACAAAAACATTTTTAGTATGCCTGACCAAAACATTACTGATAATTTCCTTTAAAAGCACAAATATATACTTTATAGTTATCAGAGGAAAATGTTTAATAGTCATAATAAAACAAAAAATACATAGTCTAAATAACCTAAGATGGATTTAACTTTATTATCTTTAAATGCCAATGGCTTAAACAATCCTAGCAAGAGATCAAATCTACTGAAATATTTAAAACTGAACAAAGCACAAATTGTCTTCCTTCAAGAAACTCATTTCAAAACAAATTACAATTACAAATGGAATCCTAAGGAATATATGATATTGGCACAATCCACTTATAAGACAATGACAAAAGGGGTAACAATTTTATGGAAAAAATGTGATTAACCCAGAAATCATTTATAAGTATGAAGATAAAGAAGGCCTTATGGCATTAGTAATAGTTAAATATAATAGAATATGGACCCTAGCCAATCTATACTGGTCTGCAGGCATTGGAACAGGAACTGTTAAAAAATACTTGGGTTTCATTTCCAAAAATTATAAAGGCAACTTAATATTAGGAGGAGATTTTAATTGTATATTTGATATTTCTGAAACACCAAATAAAAGACTGCTTGGTATATCTGCTGTATGAAAAGCTTTAAATAAGTGGGTAGAATCATTGCATCTTGTAGATACTTTCAAATTTAAAGAAGATACATCTTTGTTGTTTTCCCATCAAGATCACAGATTTGGTACCCAAACTAGAATAGATAAAATATTTGCTGCCCATGACTTACACTCTAAAATCATTAATTTCTCAATCACTCCCTGCCCTTTTTCAGACTACAATTCATTGACACTAAAACTTCAAAATGGGTACAAACCATTAATCTTTAACTTCAGAATTCCAGCATATATAACTAAAATTAAAGAGTTCAAACCCTGGCTATTATCTGAATTACAGTTCTTCTTACATATTAATTACACCACAGAGATAAATAAAATAATTATATGGCACTCATTAAAAGCTTACATATATGGTTAAACCCTAACTTAATATAAAAATAATCAGAGAATGGGATTCTGAATTATTAGATCTGCAATCCAAACTTTTGTCAGTAAAAGCTGAAAAAAAAATCAAAATTATTTGGAGATGAAAAAGAAAGTAGAAGTATTAAACAATAAATACAATGAAATGGTAACACATAAAACTAGTTTAGCTTTAGAAAAACTAAAAATTAATACCTGGGCCACTTCTCCCAAATATCTGCATAATTTATCCACAAGAATCAAAATACAATCAAAGGATATTAACATTAAAAGTATCTTCCATGAAAAAAAAGGGAAAATGTCTCGGATATAGGTGACATTCTTGATGCCTATAGAAATCACTATATAGAATATTTCCAAAAAGAAAATATACATATTGATCAATTAAATACCTTATAGCTTTAGGACACCTTAGGAAACCTTGTAAACTGCAATAGCCCTGTTACGTTCGCCCTCGCTACGCTTGGGCTTTCTTCGCTCCCCTCCCTGCCCCCAATTACCTCCCGCCCCCAGTACCTCTAAATTTATAGTACTATAGCCACTCCCCCACTTTCTAGATCCTATCTGCATTCATCTGGGATAATTCCACCCACCCCTATTCTACTACCTACATTTAATAGCACCTATTAGCTTTCATCTGGCATTCTCCCATCCCCCTTCCAGTACCTTTATCTCACCACTCTATCTTCTGGTGTTGCATCACCAGGTAAAACAGTTCCTTCACTCACTAGCTGAATCACAGATAATGATATACTCCTCTTTACTACCCCTCTTGTTCACACCATACCTCCTTACCTTGTATGAAAACCAGTTTCTTACGGGATTTCAGGTCCCAAAAGGCCATACTATCACCCCAGCTGTAAATCCTTCTACCTTCAACCATACTTACAGTACCAGATCCTATCCAACATCTTGTTCAGTCTATCAACATCTCAACCCCAGGCACATTTGCTCTAGATCCAAACACTACCACAAACTAATAAACAAATTCCTGAAGTTCATCACCAAGTATAGACTCAACCTAATACTTGGTGGTGATATTCACCCCAACCCTGGCCCACTCACTTCAGATACACATACCCCCTCTGCTTGTAATCTAAGCTACAAACCTACAATTAATAGGTCAACTAACTCTCTCCTAGTCTGTCATCTCAATATTAGAAGCATTAATAACAAGGTACATGAATTGCATGTACTTCTGGATGTCCACTCCCCTGAGATTCTCTGTTTATCTGAAACCTGGTTAAAACCTAACACTAAAGACAATGAAGTGTTACCACCTGGGTACAACATACACAGGCTGGATCGTGCTTCGAGGAAGGGGGGTGGGGTAGCTGTACTCTATAAATCTGAGTTGAATGTCACCATAGATGTAATACAACCTCCTCAGATTAATAACTCTGAGATTCTTGCCACCAAATTGCAACTTAATAAAAATAAATGCATTAATATCATCTGTATGTACATTCCCCCAGGTAACAATATATCTACATTTGAAGATATCCTGCACTGGTTATCATGTCACTACCCCCAAGAAACCCTACTACTTGGAGACTTTAACATAGACTGGGGCACCTGTTCCTTAGAATCCCCAACCACCCATATTAACCTGCATGCATTTACACAAATCATATCCACCCCTACCAGGATAGGTAAACCCAACCAAAAAGAAAGTATACTTGACTGGTTACTCATAAACAGTCACCCCCAACTGTACACCTCTGGTACCCTCCTTAATGGCCTAAGCGCTCACCTTCTCACATATGTAATTAAGCACAAAACCATTAATTCCCAACAACCCTTACTCAGAAAGGTTAGAAACAATAAAAACTTTGACCCTGCCAAATTCCATCAAGAACTAAACTTATGTAATTGGTCTATTCTAAAACACCTCCCCTTAGAGGAAGCAGTAGCATACTTTAACAACAAATTCCTTGAGATCCTTGATTTGCATGTAACTGTTCGTTCAAAGAGAACCAAGGCAAAAACTACACCATGGCTTTCTATAGTCTAAACTCAAAATTACCCTTAGAAACAAAGCATGGGCTTTATGGCGTTCTTTTAAAGACCCTCAAGATCACATTAAATACAGGCAATCCAGGAACGAAACCAAAAAATCAATTTTACAAGACAAAAAACAATACTACTGTAATTTACAGACAGTAAATCAAAATAACCCTCAGAAGTTTTGGGCAGGTTTAAATAATCTACTACATCCTGGACAAACTTCAACCCCAGTCCCTGCTGCTACTATTGATAAAACCCCTGAAGATGTTTCTGATAGTTTTAACCAATTCTTTACTGAGACAATTCAAGCCCTAGCTAGCCAACTACCTCCTAGCTCCCTGGTCCTGAAAGTAGCACCCTAGAAATCTACTTGCTCAGCTTCCAACCAGTCACCACTTCACTTATCCGTACCTTGATCAAAAATTAAAACCCACTACACTTTCTGCTGATCAACTCCTGCAGTACCTACAAAAATCAGCAGATGCTATTGCTTACCCCATCTCAATACTAATCAATCGAACCATAGTAGAAGCTAAAATTCCCACCATCTGGAAAATATCCTATGTAATCCCACTTCACAAAGGAGGCAGCTCTACTGAATTCTCCAATTATAGGCCAATAGCTATACTCTCTCCACTTGCAAAGATTATGGAAAATGTATTCATAGACAATTCATGCACCACCTAATCCAAAATTGCCTTATGGCAGACACTCAGCATGGCTTCCGTCCTCATCACAGCACTACTTCAGCCCTCCTAGCTTTTACTAACACCATAAACCATAATCGCAACAATAATTATATATCCTCAGCCCTCTTTTTGGATCTTTCCAAGGCATTCGATATGGTTGATCACCAGCTTTTAATCCATACCCTGCAAACATTCTGTCTAGATACTGGAGCCCTCCAATGGTTTCAATCCTACCTGAATGGTCGACAGCAGGCTGTCCTCTGGCAGAACAAACTCTCTAACCTTCTACCTAACACCCTCGGAGTACCACAAGGCTCTATACTAGGGCCCTTGCTGTTCTCCATCTTCATTAACGACCTTTATACTGTCATCCCAAAAGTCAGCTGTATCCAATATGCTGATGACTCTACTCTGATTTGCTCAGCCACATCTTCAGTAGAGTTATGGTCAGTTACCCAGACCACCTTTAATACAATAGAAAACTGGCTTTCTGAACATCGTCTGATCCTAAATCCCCAAAAAACTAAAATGCTGTTATTTTCACCAACACGTAGGTCTACCGCTTTCACCTTTACCATAAAATCAAATGATGGCACAATAATCTCCCCTGACCCATCTACAAAACTATTAGGTGTCATCATAGACAATAATCTCAAATTTGACCTACATGTTAACCAAACTATCAAAACCATCAATAAAAAACTAGGGTCACTTTACAGAATAAAAGCCTTCCTAACCCTCCAGTTAAAATTGCCATAGCTCGCTCTCACCTTCTTTCAACCCTTCTGTATGCATCCCTCTACTCTAATTTGAACAAGACTGTCCTTAACAAACTCTCAATTTGCTACAACCACATTGCCAGGTTTGCTACTGGGCTGCCTTTTAGGACACATCATTGCATCAATCTAAATCAGCTTGGTTGGCTTGAACTACCTAGCCTAATCCAGTATAACCAACTGATTATGGCCTATAAAATCCTCTATAATCCGGACAATACTCCTGCACTTAAAAATATTATCACCCCCTATAACAATCCTAGACCGCTTCGATCTTTTAACAAACTACTAATTCAGACTAGCAAAATTAATAACACAGCCAGTGATTCTCTCTTTGCAAACTCTGTAAGTAGATCCTGGAACTCACTTCCAGCTGATATTACCTTACTTTCCACCTTAGGTCAATTTAAAACTAGACTCAGACAACATTTGTCGCTTAACTGGCTATGTCAATGTATCAAGCCTGGCTAACTCGAATGTGTAAAAATCTGTTAACCAGTTTACTGTGTAATTTAATTTAATCCTGACTTGTGCTCAGGACTAACTTTAACCTGTGGAACTTGTTTAACTTGCTTACTTATGTAATCTCTGTAAATAATCTGTTTGTAATATGTAATGCTGGTATTATGTAACGCTGTATCTG
This sequence comes from Protopterus annectens, assembly GCF_019279795.1. NCBI lineage: Eukaryota > Metazoa > Chordata > Ceratodontiformes > Protopteridae > Protopterus > Protopterus annectens. Next base: position 24,871,540 of record NC_056746.1, read on the forward strand.
CTTACCCTTGGAGCTTTTCTCCCCGGGCCTCCGCTGAAAATGGACATGCATCCAGTCGGACTATCCTGGTCAACAAATGTAAAATAAAATAAAAATAAATAAAAATAAATCTAGATGAAAAATCTTCTAATATAAAAAAAAAACAGAAAAATTAAAACTATATCTGCAAGCACCCATATCCTACAAAGAAATTACAGATACAATAAAAGAGGGTAAAAATCATAAAGTTCCAGGTATAGATTACATAATTATGGAAATATATAAACTTTTTCCTTCAAAGATACTATCCCTCTTCCATAAAACTCTATTAGAAATTCAGTCGCAAGCTTTAATACCACCCTCTTAGAGATATTCCTTAATCACACAAATCCTAAAGGAAAACAAATCCCCAAACCTCTGTACCTCATATAGACCTATGTCATTATTAAATAATGACTATAAGATATTTATGACAATATTACTAACAGAATGAAAATACCACTATCCAAATCAATAAATAATGATCAGACTGGATTTATATATCATAGACACACACATGATAATATTAAAAGGATAATTTCTCTTGTAGATTATGTTAATAAAGAAAATAAAGAAACACTCATAATTGGCTTGGATATTAGAGAAAGCCTTTGATTCCCTAAATTGGGACCATTTATTCAAAATCCTAATGCTATTTGAATTTCCTGCATCCTTTGCTCATCTCCTAAAGAATATACATGTATATATATATATATATATATATATATATATATATATATATATATACATACACACACACACACACACACACACACACACACACACACACACACACACACACACACACACACACACACACACACACACACACACACACACACACACACACACACACACACACACACACACACACACACACACAAATAATTTAGCATATGTCCAGTTAGGTCCTTTTGCCTCTGAATCTATACATATAACAAAAGGCAATAACAAGGATGTCCTATGTCACCGATTCTATTTGCTCTGGCTATTGAAATATTGGCAGATTCAATTCATAACAATATAAAAATTAAAGGAATAGATGTTTATGAAGAATACAATTCTAAACTAATGCTATTTGCTGATGACATATTACTAACATTATCTAGTACAAAAGAGACATTAGAAGACTTAGACATTTTAGTTGACAAATTTCACATGACTTCAGGACTCCATTTCAATTAATCAAAATCAAAATTTTTATTTTTAAATAAAAAAAGAACTGCAGACTAAGGGGGATCACATCATAGGGAAACAAGAATCTACCTTAAAATATATAGGAATTGTGTTATGCAAGGATAATAATGAATTAGTCTCAAAAAATGACAATAGTGTCATCAATACAATTAAAATCTCTGTGGAAATATGGAACAAAATAATATTAACATTTGAAGATAGATTACAGTTAATAAAATGGTTTTACTGTCCAAGATCCTACATAATAGCCTTAATAATACAACTGTTACCAGAAAGGAATATACTTAAAGAAATAAATTCATGCCTAATACATTTGTTATAGTTTCCCAAATGAAACAGAATAGCTTTAATAGATCATATCAGACCATGGAAACAGGGAGCATTAAACTTTACTGATATAGAATCATATATAAAAGCATCAATATCTAAAACAATCTCAGATTGGATAAGTCCAAATTACTCTGCAAACTGAAAATAATTACTAACTGTAATATCAATAAATGAATTTGATTTACGAAAAAATGTAAATAGATAAAAACAATTTGTCATGGCACATATTATGTATTAGTATGCAATATAACATAACTAAACTCACTAAAACTCATATGATTAATTATTACATTGACTCATTTAGGAAAATTATTAATGGAAATATAGATGTAAAAATCTGGTTTGATCTTTTAACACCATTTATAGTCACAAAGAACTTTCCACATAAACTATATAGAGAAATTATTAATTCCTGGGAACAGAAATGATTTGTTTGTTGGCTCCAATGTATCAAAAAACTAAAAGTTTTAGATATGCAAGTAATAAAAACAACATAAAAAATTCCACAACAGGACTGGCTAACTTTACAGAGTGTTCTGTCATATTCGCAAGATTTAAGAAGAATAATTAACAATTCTTCATTTAAAGAAATACCTAAATTTATGAAATACATATAAGAAATCACATATAATGACTTTGACATGGGAAACAGGATTTCAAAATTTTACAAAATATTGATAAACTATAAAACACCCAAAACCTCATATTGGAAATAAATAACAAAAGGACACTCAGTACAGTTAACTGAAGATATTAAAGCAAATATCTTATTATCAATAAAATATACATACACAATACTGGAATTTTTTTTAATTGGAAATGCTTGCACAGAGCATTCTTAACCCCAGACAGAATCAATAAAATTAGTTCTGCGATAAAAGGAATATGTTGAAGATGTGAGCAAGTGCACAATGCAGATTAGAATCACATTTTCTTTGATTGTGTTAAAATTAAGCCATTTTGGAATGGTATTAATAACTTTCTACAAGCTTTATTCAATTAATCATTTTATTTAACTAAAGCTTTTACATTATTAAATGTGAACTAAGGTTTCCATTTGAATAGGTCAAACATGTATCTATTGTGGACTATACTTGCAATTTCAAGGAAGTGTATAACAATGAGATGGAATAGAAACACACTTTGGAAGACATCTACAGCCTACTGAAGACCACAGCATTATTGGAAAATAGAATTAAGGAACTAAGAATTTATCCAAAGCCATTTATCAGCAACACTTTGGGAAAAGTCTTATCGTTGATTGACACTATGCAATAATTGATCTGATACTCTGATAATGGGTTGGACAAACTTATAAAGTAACTGTATACATTAAGATATGTTATAGTGTCAGGCTAATGTAAATAGTGTGCATAGTTATTTAAGATGTTATGTATAAATACTACGGAATTCATTCAAATGTATTTGAAAAATAAAAAAAAACTCTGAGAAAAAAAATTGCTGCCTGAAGCTCTTTAAAATCAGGAAAAAGAACCATGAACCTGTAGCCAACCTCAGTTGAGACTTCACAGTAATCAAGCACTTATAACTTGTTTGGCATGTGATATGTTTTATTGAAAAATAAAATATATTAAATAGATTTACTCATTTGCCTTCAACAAAACTTCATCAGATCTAACTCCACTTTACATGACATGCAGTAATTATATGCTTTAACATATACTGTAGTTCACTGTCAATCCACTTGAGCTGGGATCATAAATGCATGCCATAGACTATATGGCCAAGCTAAAGTAGGACAGGTCTCATCTTTCATCTCTGTTCTGCATATCTATTTGTATTGGCTTAGCTTATGTGCTGTATTCCCATCATATTTAGCTAGTGCCTAATTGATGCAGACACTTTTTATAACTATTGTCACTGGTTACGCACATCCATTAGTGCATCATTGGTACATCATCTTATCTGTGAAGTTGTAAGTAGATATACATATATATTTTGTTGACCAGATTAGTCTCTCTTTTCAGGAGATATCCAAGGTGGTATTTAGACTACTGCAGGAAACTGGGCCAGGACAATGGAGAAATTGCCCTGCTCTTTTCAATAAGTGCAGTGGAATTTTTGTACATCTACCTGAGTTACCACCAACATAAACACATGGGATGATGGTTTAAATCTCATCTAAAGGACAGCACACTCGGGAGTGCAGCACAATATGACATTCCTTCTTTGTTGCAAGATGGGTTGCCAACTGGCTTACAAACTGGACGCACACTATCAAAGTGGGTGACTCCACATCAACCAGCAAACCTGTTACCAGGGGGTGCTACAGGGGGCACCCTACTGTTTGCTATCTACTTCTCAGAAGTTCAGGTCAAAACTAAAGGCTTGTGGCTGACCAAGTTTGCAGATGACTGCAAGCTAGGTGCAATCATTGAATCCCTAAATGATGTCAGTATACTCCAGGAGGGTCTCACACAGACCAATGACTGGTGTATTAGTCACTGTCTTAAACTGAATGCAAAGAAATGCATCACCATTCTCTTAGGCACAAACAATGTCCCTACACTATCCAATCAACAATAGTACCCTAAGTACCCATGAAGAGGTAAGGGACCTGGGATCACAGGTTAACTGTGACCTTAACTTTGACCACCACGTGTCTACTGTTGTAAGAAAAGCTTTCCATGTAGCTCACTTGATTAGTAAAGGCATATCCTCGAGAGCAAAAGAGGTTATAACCTCCTATACTTGGCACTTACCCATTCCATAACTGAGTATAATGTCCCATTTGGTATTTACCATACTAAGCACCTGCAGAAATTAAAGAGACCTCAGAGGTTTCTAACAAAGAAGATCAAAGGTCTCCAGCATGTGCCTTACACTGACTGACTAAAGTCCCTGTCACTACACTCTGTATCATATAGACTTCTTAGGGGAGACTTATGCCTGGCCTACAGAGTAACCCAAGGCCCATACCTAATGAACTTGCTGCATATCCATAAATCAAATGGGTCTAGGGCTACCTGCTCGAGGGACTTTAACATGGCCTGTGACTTAAATAGAACATGCTGGAGGGACAGATATTTATCTCCCACAGACTGTCATGTCCTTGGAACAGGCTACCAATTCATGTGAAACAGAGCATCTCTATGACACTGTTCAAGAGGAACCTGGATGAGTGGATGGGACAACATAAATTCTTACTGGGAATAGAGCCCACAACCCTCTTGGACATGGGCAGTCATCACTAAATGCATTCTTGGATATTTACTAGTACTTCTACGGTATTACATTGGGTTGAAATGGTTATGCTTAAAATGACCTCTGGGTCAATAACCTAGTAATCTCCCATGAACCTATGATCCTATGAACTATAGTATCAACAATTTGAAAATTAATTAAATTACCTGGAGTGAGAATAGATCCCACAGCCTTTGGATCTTCCAGCACCAAAAGCAAGTAGACTAACCTTTGAGCCACTGATACTGCTAGCATGCAAAGTATAATAAAACAACCAAAAAGGCAAGCCATATCATTTTCCAGTTTTGTCGTGTATTAGTATATTAAGACATTATCTACAAATAAGGAGATTTCCAATGCAAATTTCATTGTTTCATTTTTCCTGGAAAAGCTAAAGGTAAATAGCAAACTAAATTGGAGACATTGCATACCAGTTCTGCTAGCAAATTTAAAGGACAATGACTATTCAGCCTGAATCTTCACTCTGGTTGCCGATGATATATATATATATATATATATATATATATATATATATATATATATATATATATATATATATATATCTACATTGTAGTAATTAAATGTATAACATCCTAAATAAAAAACAAAAGCTAGCAGAACCTGTACCACATAACAATGTTTAGCCCTATAACATGCTTTTTCTGCATCCAATTTTACAGACATTTTGTTTCTCTATTCTATCTGCGCTGCATTATCATCAATCCTGTTTTCAAAATGTTATCAAGGTCTGTCTTGCACCAACAAGCGAACACTGATTTTTCTATCTCTGTTAGCTGAGGCATATGATAGGTATAGCTTCCAGGACTGCATCCTCTCATGATAGTAGTGTCTTATATTCCTGTAAAGTTTGACGAAACAGCATAACCAAACAGAGGAACACTCCCTTGTTGCTAATTCTCCATTGTTCAGTAGGTGCACAATGACTTCCAGAAACTTTACTTGTTGGATGCCCTTGTACCACCTCCGAGAACTCTTCCTCAGTTATAGTGTTTCTTACCATATCTGCCTATTACCTAGTAACTTATGGTAGCTTCAGACTTTAGAAATAATCCTGAATTACCTTTTATTTCACCTCAAACTGTTTGAATGATAAATAAATTCTAATAGCATTCATGAAACACCACTGTTATTTTCAGTGGATATATATAAATTATTACCATTCCTCATGTAAGCCTATCATTATCCATTATCTTAATCTAGTTGTCAGAGGTTTTTGATATTCTGGGTAATTATAAAAATAGCTATCTTTCTAAAGTTCTCCTAAAATGCATATTTCCCATTTGTATATATTCAGTTTCTTGCTGCATTTGTGTTTCTTACATATCTTTTCCATATCATGTCTATCAACTATCCTTCCTTTTCTCCATAGTACATTTGTACATTTTTACTTCTTGCTTCATTTCTCCTTTAAATTTACTCCATTGCAATAAAGAAGATTGATTATCCAACCCAAGTACATCCAGTTTAGTTACTAGCAACTGTTTATACCACTTAACAAGGGTCTCCTGCTTTAATCAGTATGTTGGAAAATGCCAGTGCTTTTTTAGGTAGACTTTACCCAAGAAATCCAAAAACATTCTACAAGGATATGAAAAAACATTGTAGTAAGATGAATCTTTACAGCTTTAACCAGATACACACACATAATCAAATCAGACCTATATATTTATTTATATCAACATGAGCAAAAGATAATAAGGCCCATTACATTTGCATGTACACCTACTTATCTTCCACAGTACAGCATTAAATGCACTGCTCTGTTATTTAAATTAGTTAATTTAAACTTTAATGTGTAGAAACGAAAGCTGCCCTTTTCAAAAGAACAATAAGGTACTCAGTAGTGTGCATTGTTCAACTATTACAGACATTCCAGCATTTTCAGGAACTTGTAGACATAAGCTCAAACATAGTCCCCCCGGATTCTGCAAGCCCTGCATGGTGTGCAGGACTAGTGCAGGAGCTCCAGCAGGCAATATGTCTGCCGTGCGATCCAGGAATAACCTGTAGTGGTGTGCACGAGTGCTCCTGCACTAGTCCTGCATGGACTCAGCCCATGTATGCAGATTACCCCATTTGCAGGAGAAATCCATGCAAATGAGGTGAACTTGCGATCCAGGAAGTTGGAAACCGGCCGTGCAGTACTAGTGTAATCTGCAGAAATATACTCTGCCAGTAACGAAGTACATTTCTGTAAATTACAAAACGGAGCCATGACAGCTCCAAATAAGGGTGGATATCATGTATAAAGCATGCTAATAGCCAACTATAATGCCATTGGCATGGAAAACACTTGCAAAAAAAAAAAAATCAACTTTTATTTTTTTTAGCCGATCTCGGCTGTTTAAGCATAGAGCAGCAGCACACAAACGGGATCGAGCAAAATAAGAAAAAATACCTTAAATAAACATTTTGATCAAAATCACTCTTCTGCCGTTGTACTCAGTGGCACGTAGAAGACAACATGGGCAGTGAATAGTGGTTGCTAAGGGGGGAGGCTCAGTGTGGGACATGTAATTATGCATTAGCAGGCAATCCTATGCAAATGAGGGGAATGATAGTGAATCCCAGATTTCCCCTGCATGCTAGGCAGCTCCCAACAGTGTAAGAGCAGGGATAGGTTGGTGCAAGCCTAGGAGTTAGTTGACATCATGGGGGGTGTCAGGCATACTGTAAACAGATTGGAGCCCCGTGGTTCGGGTTTGCTCCTACTTAGCACAGATAAGCAAGGGGGTGAATCGGAGGCTGTCTAGCACTCTTTAGATTGCCTAAGTGGGTGTGCGCACTGGGTTTTAAAGGAAAACCAAAAAGTAAACTGGGAAATAGCAGCTCTGTGCATATTTGAGCACTTTGCACGGTGCACCCCCGGGCTTAAACAGGAAGGCAATGTGAAGGGAAAACAGCAGTAGGAAGGTAATCTAGGAGAACTAGCGTAGCTGGCAGATGAAATGTATCAGAATCAGCCAATTACGCAGGCAGCAGACCAGCCAAGCCCAGAACACTACTATAAGCCATGCAAACACCGTTCCCTCTGTTTTTTCCCATACTCTACACCACCAGTGTATACAAGCAGGGAATTTTACAAACAAAACAACAAAATTATAGGGGCTGCAATAGCTATCATACAACATGTGGAAGAGGCTGAGGGTGGTGAGGATGTGAATGCTGTTGACCAACCCACAATGAAGAGATGGAGAAGAGTTTACAGACCCAGGGTAACCTATCAGGGACCTCTTACAGTAAATTGTTGAGCTGTGCCAGTCACGCCTCACACACAGAACTAACAGAAGGGAACCCATCCCAGTGGATGCCAAGGTATGTGTAGGCCTAAGAATACTAGCTACAGGTACCTTCCAAAGGCCAACTGGGGATATGATGGGGATCTCACAGGCATCAGCATCCAGGGTACTCCACCAGTTCCTGGATGCCATGTTAGCGCATGCCAGTGAGCACATATATTTCCCCAACACCCGTGAGGTTTTGGCCAGCAATATGCAACTGTTCCACCAAATAGCAGAATACCCTGAGGTAGTGGGTGCTATAGACTGCATGCACATATGCATTAAAGCACCACCCGGTGAGCGGGGTAGGGTTTACATCAACAGCAAGGGCTTCCCCTCCATCAACTGCCAGGTCAGGTATGATGCCCAGGGCATAATAATGAATGTGTGAGCTGGCTGCCCTGGAAGCTATCACGATTTCCACATCTGGCATCTGAGCAGCTGTATCAGAGATTTGCCAATGGGGACATCCTTACAGTCACCTAGTGGGGAATGCTGGCTATGCACTGGAGCTGTGGCTGGTGGCACCCATTAGAAATGCACACACACCCGAACAAGAACTCCATAATGAGGTACACGCACAGATCAGAATTATAAAAAGCATGTGTTTGGGATGCTCAAGTCATGGTTCTGGTGCCTGGACAAATCCAGTGGAGCCTTGCAGTACTCACCAGTTAAATGTACCCAAATTGTCATTGTATGTGCCATACTACACAATATGATCCTGTGTAAGCAGCTGCAGCAGGAACAGCATGGGGCAGGGCCACACAGCCACCCACCATTGCCAAGACCTGCACAGGCACAGAGTGACTTGGAGGAGGAACAACCTGAGCCTGTCCCAGTAGGCAGAAGGAGGCATGCCCAGTATGCCCTGGTCTTGGCAAAGAGGCAATGCATAGCACATACACTGACACAGGAGGGACCCAGGGAATGTCACCTCTCTCTGCATCGCACATACAGTAAAAGAAATGCCAAACATGACACTACCTGTGCTCAACCATGTGTAGGGAGTGTACTATGTGCATCCAACATAGCCAGCCCTGCAGCACCATCCTCAATACTGGGACACCCACAAGGTAAGTCACTCAACCTACCAATTGCCGAATAAAGTAGAATGTGTTGTTTCCTGTATCTGTGGTATGGATGTGAGCATGCAAGGGAATCAGGTGGCTGAATGGTATGCCAGCAGATAGTAGACACCTATAGTGGCACCATGTGATCTGTAACAAATACTGGTGTCACCATAGTAGCCAGTACTACACAGGGCGACAAAACCCACTGCAGGAAATGTGCTGGGCCACATGTGTGTCCATATGACTCACACATGCTAGTCAGGGAAGTTCACATACCCAACAACAGTCTCAGCCAGCAGGACAGGTGTAGACAAACACAAAGGCTGTGCTATGACCTCTGAATGATGCCTATGGGTAACCTCCCCCCCGAGGCCTACACAGACAGACTACAGCAGATCAGGCACTGGGATGTTAGTTCTGAAGGGTAGGAAGTCAGAAACTAATATGTAGGTCACTCAAAGCTAAGACCTGTAGTACACTGATATGCCTCTAGTCAGCATGATAGGTTAGAATACAGAATGAAATGGAGTACCTGACATACCAGTACAGTCATAGCAAATGTGTACAAGTGTCAGGTGTCCCCACCCATCATATGTTTAAATGTAGAAACAGTCAGGTGTGCCCCCAATCCAGTGTACAATTGTAGAAACAGTCAGGTGTGCCCCCCCAGTCCTGTGAAGAAATGTAGAAATAGTCAGATGTGCCCCCCAATCCTGTGTAGAAATGTAGAAACAGTCAGGTGTGTCCCCCCAATCCAGTGTATAATTGTAGAAACAGTCAGATGTGCCTCCCCAGTCCTGTGAAGAAATGTAGAAATAGTCATGTGTGCCCCCAATCCTGTGTAGAAATGTAGAAACAGTCAGATGTGCCCCCAATCCTGTGTAGAAATGTAACAGTTAGGTGTGCCCCCTCCCCACCACTGTGTAAATGTAGAAACAGACAGGTATGCCCCCTTCCCCAATCCTGCATAGAAATGTAGTAACAGTCAGGTGTGCCCCTCTCCCTAAATCCTGTGTAGGAATGTAGAAACAGTCAGGTGTGCTTCCCCAACCCAACTTCGAAATGTAGTAACAGTCAGGTGTGCCCCCAAACCAATTTAGAAATATAGCAACGGTCTAGTGTGCCCCCCCAATCCAATGTAAACATGTCGTAACAGTCAGGTGTGCCCCCCACAACCCTATGTAGAAATGTAGTAACATGTATGAGTAGGTATAATAACAGTGGAGCACAGATGCCCAGAGGTGGCCAAGGTAGCAGGATCGGTTGTAGCACTTGCACAATATGCAGGTATGTGTGTGTTGGGTTGGTATGTGTTTCATATTCTGTGAGAGTGGTCAGTGTGTATGCATGTTGAGGTAAGACCTAGTGGCCATTGCCCACTAATGTTGATGACAGGGACAGGTCCTCACAACTGTAGTGCCAAAGACAATTCCCACCAGTATAACACAGGCTAGCAGTAAGCCATTGTAAATGTATGGTGGTAATATGTGTCAGCATCTGAAAGACTGACAGGGCATGGCTGTTAGCCTAGATATACAAGCAGTACACATTGGAAAGTACCCCAGACATACAGTATATATTGTATCACTGTGAAATGGAGACACCCTTGGAATTGTACATACAGGTATGCATCACATTATCTGGTACTGTAGTAAGGGATACCAGTGTTGTCTGCCCGAACACGTGCAGATCACAAAGGAGGCAGGACTGATGTATTGGGAAACAGCTGATGTACCTGCACATGCCAGCATAACTGAAATGCCTCATGCATATTTGTGTTTCAGCTGTAAGTAGTGTCCATAGCACACATGCACCCAGCTCATGCAAACACCACCCACAGGTACCTCTCTGGTCGTATCCCTGCTGTGGGGAATGGGTACAATATGACCCCACCTATATATTTTTTTTTTTTTACTTTTGTTTACCGGGTTTGTCCAACTGGATACATGTCCATTTTCAGTGGAGGCCCGGGGAGAAAAGCTCCAGTTATACAGTATAATAACAATATACAAAAAAAATTGCATAGCATTTAGACATTACAATAGAAGCACTAGACATTTCAAAAACAACATATTGAGACAATATAAGGAAAACTTAGTTAGGTATTGACATTAGTATAGAGTAATAGTTCTGAGTTAACAAAAATAGGAATGAGACAGAAGCATAAGGTTAATAGGATTATAGATAACTAGTGAAGAGAGACAAAGACTAGATGGAAGGGGTAGTAGTAATGAAATGATAAGAAGTGGAGATGTATGGTAGAGAATAAAAGTATGTTAGTGTCAGATAATTTGTAAAAAGGAAAGAAAAGAAAAGATAGTTAGTCTGGGTTATTACAAGAGCATAACCAGTGATTAGAGAGAAAGAGTTTTAGTTTGGTTTTAAATATTGGGAGAGAGGTGAGGGTGGTTAGGTCGTTTGGTAGTTGATTCCATATTTTACCCACTGTGTTTGAAAATAAGGATTTGCCTGCTAAGTTATTTGAGAAGGAAGTGTGAATCAACATTTTGTTGGCAGAGCGCAGATTCTTCATATTATTATAAGGTCTTATAAGGGTAGAGAGAATTGGGGTGTTAGTAGGTTGGTAAAGGGCTTTGTGGGCAATTGTGAGTTGATTAAATTGTAATAGTAGTGGTAATTCAAGCCACCCTAACTGTTTTAGATTCTGACAGTGGTGGGTCCTAAAAGAAGAGTTGGTAGCAAATCTTGCAATGTTATTGTATGATTTAGTTAGATTATTTAGGTTATGTTTGGAAAGATTTGTATATATAGGGGAAGCATATAACAGGGTACAGATTAAGTGAGTTCTGGCTATTGTGGCTCTGGTTGTTGGTGTCAGGAAAGGTTTAATGCGGTAGAGGGATCCACGTTTTTTATTAGTAGATTTAATTGTAGAATTTATATGAGAGTCAAACTTAAGTTGATTGTCAATAGTAATTCCTAGCAGTTTGGTAGTGGGGTCTGGAGAGATAATGGTACCATCTTCAGATGTAAGTGTGAAATGGAGAAGGGGTGATAGATGAGATGGGGTAAAGAGCAGTAGTTTGGTTTTTTTAGGGTTAAGGAGAAGGCAGTGGTTAGTGAACCATTTTTCAATAGTAGAGAAGGCTTTCTGTGTGTGAGAATGTAGATCAGTTTGAGATGAGGCAGAGCAAATGATAGTGGAGTCATCAGCATATTGGATACAGATAGACTGTGGAATGGAGAGATGAAGGTCATTTATAAAGATGGAAAACAATAGTGGACCTAAAACAGAGCCTTGTGGGACACCTAGAGAGGTAGGAAGAAGGTCAGAGAGATGGTTGTGCCAGAGAACTGCTTGTTTTCGGTTGTCCAGATAGGATGTGAACCAGTTCATCGTAGGATGGTCAAGGAGGACTTCAGTAAGTGGAGGAGAAGTTGATGATTGACCATGTCGAAGGCTTTAGATAGATCAACAAAGAAAGCAGAGGATAAAATATTATTGTTACGATTATTGTTGATACAGCTAGTAAAGGATAGTAAGGCTGTGGTGGTACTATGAAATGGCCGAAATCTGTTGACAGTTAGCTAGGAGCTGATGTTGAAGTAGGTGGGAAATTAGTTGTTTATGGATACATTTCTCCATAATTTTAGCAAGTGGGGAGAGTAGAGCAATGGGACAGAAGTTAGAGAACTCAGTAGAGTCTCCACCTTTGTGGAGAGGAATAATGTAGGAGATTTTCCAAATTGATGGGATTAGGCCTTCTGTTAAGGTTCTATTGATTAATATAGAGACTGGGTAGGCAATTGCTTTGGCTCCTATTTTGAGGTATTCTGGTAGTTGGTCAGCTGAGGGAGTGTTAGGTTTTAGTTTTTGAAGTAGAGAGGAGATATAGGAGGTAGGTATAGGTTCTAGGTGAAAAGGAGAAGGAGTAAAGTTTGGTTTGGGCAGGTTAGATGTATCTGGATTTTGCTGATTAGCTAGATTTAGTATAGTGGTAGTAAATAAAGAGTTAAAGGCATTGGATGTTTGCATTGGACAGTCTGGGTTAGAGCCTAGTGGATTGGGTGATTCAACTCTGCCTGGGGATAGAAGTGAATTAATAGTAGACCAGAATTTTTGTGGTTGCTTAAGTGATGTTTGTTGAAGTTGTATATAAAAGTTCTTTTTGTCTTGTAGGATAGCTTTTTTTGTAATATTTCTGTGTTGTCTAAAGATTTGGTGATCGGTTGAATTCTTTGTGGACCGCCATTTAGCCCAAAATTTGTTTCTATTATGGATAAGTTTCCTAGTATGATTTGTGAGCCATGGGGCTGGTTTATTTTTCATTCTTATGGAACGGATTGGGGCATGTTGGTTTAAGATTGCTAGGAAGGTGTTATTAAAGTAATTAACAGCTTCATCTATAGGGAGAGACTTTAGGGGAGACCAGTTACAATGATAAAGTTCAGTTAGAAACAGTTGTTGGTCAAGGGTTTTTTTGCTACGGATGGTCCTGACTGCATAGGAGCAATATATATGGCAATAGCAAAGGAATGCAGCATGCAGTGCAGGTGTCTCATGCAGGTGTATCCCTAGCCATAGGTAGCACCCTGCCAGCATCCACACCACCTGATCAGGACTGATAGAAGGTATTGGCATGAACACCTAGCACACCTACCTTGTCACCCCAGGGGAATATACTGTATGGCGGTCTGAGACTGTAGGACTGACAGAATGCAATGGTCTGCCGCATCTGGCCCACAGCAACACCTAATGTCCCACAGGCCTCTGCCAAAGGCCTGTGTTTCACACATACTGCCAATGCATGTTATGTCATGGACACCCAAATAATAACATAACACACTCCACATAAGCCATATGCAAGGCCATGTGGACAAACCAGAGTAACATGTGCACCATATCCCACTGCATGAACTGTGGACCAACACCAACACACAGCTGTGATGGGTGATAACCTTAGGGAAAGTATCAGAGAATGTATGCATAATGTATGGAAGAGTATAAAATAACAGAGGGGGGGGTGGGAGCATGCCCAGCATGGAATGTCAAGGTCCGACACAAAGCAATGTGCACACACTATCCCTGGCTGAAAACACATAAATGGGTGACTACATACCTGCCCGTACACCATGATAGGGGTAATGTCCTGACTCATGGCCCCTGCCTCTTGGTAACCTGTATGAATCTGTACAGCTGAGAGGTATTGTCACAGCAAGATAAGGCCATACTGTCATGTCGATGGATGCACATGTATGGGATCCTCTGCCAGCACTGTATCAAGGTGTTGAACTGGATACACATACCCAGCAGCCAGGGTATGCATCTCCCCCTCCAGAATGGCATAACTTACCATGAATATGTAGGTGTCTGTCTACAATACCAGAGACAGCTGCAGTCACCCTTGTCCCCAAGACATCACTGTGAGCAAGAATGTCCACCTGACAGTACATGAGGACAGAAAACATCACTGTGTATAACAGTACTCATGTCTGAATATCTCTACTACCAGCAGTACCATGCAACTGAAGCAGCACAGATACAATCACCTACAGTACACACTATCCCCTGCACAGTTTTTCCCCATATTGCCAAATGATCAATGGATACCCTGCAGAAACAGTTTGCTACCTGTAGGTGTACAACACAAAGGTCTGCACTGGAGTACAAACTACCTGGAATTGATCCACACATTCAATACAGAAGGCATACTGGGCATGCTCACACACTTAAACAAATGAAGCCCATGTCTACAAACAACAGTGGACCATACATATCTGGCAGTTGCATATTTTAGTGCATATACTCCTCAGTATGCACCAGTCATGCTTTGCACACACATTGGATAGTAATACAGACATATATCCAAGGACAACACACTATAATAATCCAAAATTAGATGTACATAGATGTGTAAAAGAGAGTGATTGTGACAAAGAGCCATCCATTATGAGGCCTGTCCCACCCAGCACACAGCCAAATGGCTACAACCACATGAGCTTTAAATATCACTCACTGTAGACATTAGCCACCAGTATCCATCAGCATTACAGACTATGTGGTGGAAGTGCTAGCTGTGCAACATGACTGTACAAGGAAGTAGTCATCTAGCATCTATATACACATACCTGTGGAATATAACCCTGTGTGCACCCGAATGTGGTGTGTCAACCTTTAGATGAATGGGTTATGGCCCATGCACACACACTGACCTCCCCATAGCCATACTATGACAAGCCTGCTGAGGTCATCCACTTTGAATTACACCTTTGGGAAAGGTGCAGCCCAGTAATCTCTGTGACACATCCTATAACTGTGTATTGCTGTAGTGTGATAAACTAGTTAGGTAGGAGTTCTAATCCCAGACATGGCAACTGTGTATCTCTGTCTGTGTAGACATCAATGCTTTTTAGGCTAGTCACACTTAATGCAATTCAAATGCCCTACTTTGGCATGGCTGCTGATGTCATTCACTGTGAAATACACCTTTGCGAAAGGTGTAGTCCAGTAATCTCCATGGTGCATCCTATAACAATGTACTGCTGTAGTGTGATAAACTAATTAGGTAGGAGTTCTAATCCCATACATGGCAACTGTGTGTGTGTGTGTGTGTGTGTGTGTGTGTGTGTGTGTGTGTGTGTGTGTGTGTGTGTGTGTGTGTGTGTGTGTGTGTGTGTGTGTGTGTGTGTGTGTGTGTGTGTGTGTGTGTGGGTGTGTGCGCGCATGTGCATGTGTCTAGAGAGCATTGCCTTTTTTAGGATAGTCACACTCACTGCAATTCGAATCCCTACTTCGGCAAGGCGGCTGATGTCATTCACTGTGAAATACACCTTTGAGAAAGGTGTAGAACAGTAATCTCTGTGGTGCGTCCGATTACTGTGTAGTATAATAAACTAGTTAGGTAGGAGTTTTAATCCCAGACATGGCAACTGTGTGTGTGTGTGTCCTTGTCTGTGTAGAGAGCAATGCTTTTTAGGCTAGTCACACTCATTACAATTCAAATGCCCTGCTTTAGCAAGGCTGCTGATGTCACTCACTGTGAACTACACCTTTGGGAAGGGTGTAACCCAGAAATCTCTGTGGCACATCCTATAACTTTGTACTGCTGTAGTGTGATAAACTAGTTAGGTAGGAATTCTAATCCCAGACATGGCAACTGTGTGTGTGTGTGTGTGTGTGTGTGTGTGTGTGTGTGTGTGTGTGTGTGTGTGTGTGTGTGTGTGTGTGTGTGTGTGTGTGTGTGTGCGTATGTCCCTGTATATGCAAAGAGCAATGCTTTTTAGGCTAGTCACACTCACTACAATTCAAATGCCCTACTTTGGCAAGGCTGCTGATGTCATTCACTGTGAAATACACCTTTGGGAAAGTTGTAGCCCAGTAATCTCCATGGTGCATCCCATAAATGTGTACTGCTGTAGTCTGATAAACTAATTAGGTAAGAGTTCTCATCCCAAACTTGGCAACTGTATGTGTGCATGTGCGTGTGTCTCTGTGTAGACAGCAATGCTTTTTAGGCTACTCATGCTCACTACAATTCAAATGCCCTACTTTGGCAATCCTGCTGATGTCATTCACTGTGAAATACACCTTTGAGGAAGGAGTACTCCAGTAATCTCCGTGGCACATCCTATAACAGTTTAATGCTGTAGTGTGATTTAGAACTCTGGAAATGGTTCTATTCCCCCACATGACAGTTTTGGATGTATTTGTGTGTGTTTCTATGTCTGTGTAGGGAGCAATGCTTTTTAGGCTAGTCACACTCACTACAATTCAACTGCCCTACCTTGGCAATCCTGCTGATGTTATTCACTGTGAAATATACCTTTGGGGAAACAGTACTCCTGTAATCTCTGTGGCCCGTCCTATAACAGCGTAATGCTGTAGTGTGATATAGAATGCTGGTAGGGGGTTCTATTCCCACACATGGCAGTTTTGGATGTATTTGTGTGTGTTTCTATGTCTGTGTAGGGAGCAATGCTTTTTAGGCTAGTCACACTCATTGCAATTCAAATGCCCTACTTTGCATATCCTGCTGATGTCATTCACTGTGAAATACAACTTTGGGGAAAGAGTATTCCAGTAATCTCCGTGGTGCTTCCTATAACTGTGTAGTGCTGTAGTTTAATAAACTAATTAGGTAGGAGTTCTAATCCCAGACATGGCAGATGTCTGTGTTTGTTATTTGTATCCTGTGTGGAGGTGGCTGTGAGTGTGTAACAACTGGACTCATTGTGGAGTGTTTTTTGCAAATTTCTTATATGGTGGCACTAGTATATGTCACAATGTCTGCCATCCAGGGATAACAGATGTGAAATAGCTGAGAGGCTGGTGTGAAAATCCATACCCCTACATGTGACGTCAAGGCCAGGTGAACAAAGTTAGCAATCCGTGCATTACCCAGAAAACACTCTCAACCCATGTCTCATACACACACACACTTGCCTAGCAACAACCACTATGTTGGTAGTACCCTGCATATCGCTCGCTGATAGTAACCATGGTGTGATTGTAGTGGGCTACAGAGGGCATGGAACCCTGTCCATCAGTTCAATATGCATGTACATGCAGACCGTGCACCTTCCCTATGTTCCTAACTGGACACCTGCAACCCCTGTGGTGCCATCAAATGTGATCCACAAAGGATATACCATGCCTGAAATACATGCCCTGTATAGACAGATGCCACTGACACCAGGGAATACCTGTATCATGCTATCAATGTAAGTGCAGGGTCAACCTGCTGTCCATTAACAGTTCCTGAGACCTGAGGCCAGGACTGCTACATCTGATGATAACAATCTGTGTACACAACATCGTCCAGACACTCCAGGTATAGTTCCACATGTCACTGTACATACATGTGGGAGGTGTGCACATCCCAGACACTGTCCATGTCATGGACTAAGGAACACATACATGGCAAGCAATGTGCAGCAATAGCCACACACAATAGTTACTCAGGTGACTGGATGGTGTATACAATACCCACCTGTGTGGGCAAATCCAGACACTGCACCCCTGAGCCACACCACAGACCATTGTCATGTGGCCTGATTCCAAGGTATACCCATCACCTAGCCTTGTACACCCTTGAAGCAATGCACCCATGCATGTCAGTACTAGCACCCTGTGTCTGTGTGTATGGTGTATGATGCCTATGACCACATTCACACTCACTACAACCCCCATTGGCATACTGAAGCATGCTGACTGATGTCAGACTCCTCCACATACCCTTTGCCCATATAACCTCTGTATAACCCCTGTGGTGCATGTGATACCTGCACAGTACTGTGTTGTGGCAATCTAACTAGTGATGAGTTGTATTTCTGACCCTGCCAAGTGTGTCAACGTGTGTGGGTCGCTGCAAGAGTGTGGCTGTATTGACACTGACATCTGTCCATACGGACAGGCACGTGTATTACACCTACCATATAGCTATCATATCACTGTTGCAGATGTCACTCACCATCACATATACGTTTGGAGGGCTCCTCAACATGTAACCTATGTGGGGTATCCAATAACTGCATAAACATGTGACACCAATACATAATCAGTCAGGGGGTTGATACCCTGTAGTGATAGGTGTGTGACACAAATGTGCTTAAGTTTTGCTCTCCCACCCCTCCCTGACTTATCTTTGCCTCTGTCTGCCTCTTTCACTCCCTCTCTAGTGGATGTGGAGACTTACACCTGCTTTGCTTAGGCAGCAGCATGTGCATTGTAAGTGATGCTCATAATCAGCTGATGGCCTCTGCATGAATTGCAGCCCTCCTGTAGCTGATTGCATGTGGAACAGATGTGATAACATTCCCATAGCCAATTGCATGGAAACACACTCCAATATCAAGGAACATCATGTTGGTGCTGGGTCTTTTCATTCACTGTGAGCTGGAACTAGATCTGTTGTTTGGCAAACAGCATCACAGATGGATTGGGGATTTACCTCTAACAACATACACTGTGGAAACAAGCCAAGATACAGGATGGGGATGTGCCTGACTTGGCTACAGACTGTAAGTGCTGATATACTGCATTTTGAGTAATGTTGGTTTAACAGGGCGTGTGTGGATATGGCTGTCCTACATGTTTTAATACCTGTCATGTCAGTGCTATGTTTATGAGGAAACCCCCATCTGTAGGGTCATCTGCAGACTGGGCAGTGTGTGGTGCCTTTTGTTTCTTGTGTTACCGACAGAGCACCTATCTGTGAACTGCAGAATGTAGTGTGAGGATTGCAGTCAGTAGATGGTGACAGCCATGAGAGTTACTGACTTCATATCTCTCATAGCACTTTACAACAGTAAATGTATGAGGTTGTCATAGCAACATGTCGATATTAGCTCTGTGTTTGTGCCTCCAGCCACAACTCTGTCAACCTTTGTACATATGTCATGCAGTAAGAGGTGCATATGTGCTGTACACCATATTTATTGGCATCATATCTGATAACAAGCCAGTGAGGTATCAGACTTCTACACATGTTATGTATAGTAGGGGTTATATTTGATGACATAACCTGGACATGTGGTTGTGTGTACAATACTGAGGTCTGTGTACTTATGGTGATTGTCGACAGTGTGTGTATTGTTAATATGTACTTTGTCCTGTGTACAGACTGCGGTAGATGTCATTGTTCTTGGTCCTGTTCTATCTGATGTTACATGCTGCTCCACTGTATGTTACCCTATTGGCTTACATGTTTGTAGGGCCAAACACACACATGTCCCATACCACAGATAGGCATCAGACCACACTGTGTAGCGGCCCAGTATATATAGGGCTAGTGTGTGAGTGGCACATATGAGGATGGTGTTGAACAGATAGTCCATATACTGTAATATTATGCTAGCTTACCATATGTGGCTGTGGCTGTGTTCACATTGGTTGTGGTTATGCACTTTCACACAGGTGTCTGTTACTCTGTGTTGTGACATGCCTGTAGAGCCTGCTATATATGCAGGTACATGTGTATTCCCCCATAGGAAATGTAGGCCAGTGTTGATCCAGTTTGCCTGTAGCCTGCACAGTGCCTTGTTAAATGCCTAGCAGCTTAGTGTACTTACCCAGCAAGATGTCGTGTCCAGATACTTGCCAGATGTACTGCTGCCGGGCCACCATAACAATCATGTATGTCAGACAAAGCAGTGGGATGCTGTACAGATGTATGTCACTAACTAGTAGGTAGTATGTGGCCATGGCACCTCTGTACCAGCGGTTATTATGTGTCAGGACAGACAAGGGTGTGTGAATGCATAACCTATGGGTGCAAATGTACACCAGTAGTTATCTGATATACCCATCTACACGGCTGTTGACATCCACATTGTCAGGCTTGGTCCACATGTCTTGCACTAAGGGGTTCTGTGTATACCACTGGACTGTCCAGAGTGCGTCAGACTGATCACATATATTGGCCATATCTCTGCTGTAGTCCACAGGAGCATTACTGTGCTAGCAGTGGTACTGTACTATGATGTCCTTAGGATGTCTGTTAGTAGCCAATGACGCACATGTTAAACGCAGATGTGACCTCCCACACACACCATGTCTGTGAAGATAATCCCTATTACAGTAGCAATAGTCTACAAATATACCTGCAATCCATAGCTGACATTCCCTTGCACTAAGAGGTTGGGACTGTTGGGGCTGAGGTAGGGCTCCATTCCATGTTCAAGACATATGGCGAGCATATATGTATATATAATTATCCATATAGCTATATAGATATATACACATATACATATCAACATACATAGATGGATATGTATATGTACATATATATATATATATACATATAAACACTCAGATATATACATATACAGAGCAATATATGTCTACACATATACAGATAGAGATACATATGCACATATACATATGGATATCTACATATATATTGACAGTATAGATATCTACATATATACCAACATAACTAGGCATATCTGTACACATAGGATGTGCATACATATATAGCTATATACACATCTTTATATATACATGTCTATGTATATAT